>NW_026099610.1:12128-61140 GCF_025091365.1 Daktulosphaira vitifoliae | reverse complement strand
TAATTAGCCCTTTATACATGATTTGTATTTTATTTTACAATAATCTTATTAAATATTAATGCACAGAATTTATATTTTTACCATTCGCAGCGAATAAAAATAAACAAAATAATCTAGGGCACCGGAACTATTTTTTACATGGGAGGGGCAAAATTTTAATGACTAAAACTCGGTCCCCTTGATTGGTTCTAAGCTAAAATGCGGGTTAAGCNTGATTGGTTCTAAGCTAAAATGTGGGTTAGCTATTTCTTGATGGATTTTAGTAATCATATAAAACAAATTCGGTAATTCATAAATTTTACTCTTAATAATACATATTATTAGATCCGATACCAAACTGAAAAGATATAAATTTCACCAAAATGTGTCTATTTATTTACGTAAGATTACAAATCGTAATTAGTTGAAGACATGGACCTCAAAAATTGAAAATTTTTCCCTTATTCCCCGTAAATGGTGAAAATCCTCCAAAAAATTACAATTTTTAAAATCGGTAAATTTCAACATTTTTTTCACTTTTTTTCTAAAAATTGTTATAACTTATTGAAAAATAAACAAATCAAAATAATTTTTTTTTATATTTAAACCTTAAGTAATTCCCTTTTATTTGACATAATATTTTTGAAAATCTGATCCTTTACTGCCCACAGAGTGTGATTGAAAATACCAATTTTTTTACAAAACTCAACTTTTTCAACTTAAGTTTTAAAAATTGTCAGGAAACACTGCATTTTTAAAACATATGTCAAATTTAAGCTTATGTAACAAATTATGAATTAAAAAAAAAATTGTCCCGACGACCTATTTCTTTTATGCAAATGGCTGCCCTAGTTAAAGACATTTTTTTTTTGTGTTCAAATTTTATTTTATTTTTTGTTTGTTTTAAAATACCTTATAAGGGTTTGCCATAGTAATGAGTTCATTAATAAATATAAAATTTGCATGAATCTAACTAACATTAACTAAAAATTTATACTCATTTTAATAGTTTTGTCTCCTCAAACATAAAAGAAATTTTTTTGAAAGGTTGAAAATTTGTATAAAAAGTAGAACTTTATCAACTTAACTTTTAAAAATCTGCGTCTATAATATATATATATTAAAATAAAGCTTATTTTAAGTACTAGAAGTTCAAAAAAATATTTGTACCCACGACCTATTTTCTATATGCATATGGCAGCCGAAGTAGAATAAACATTTTTAACAATTAATTTTGCTTTAGGAATAATCGATCAATTTCTTAAAATTAAACACTATCTACAGATTTGCATCGAAAAGTGACTTATGATAGTGATTTTAATCATATTCAAATGTCATCTATACTTGTTTCAATTATGCCTCGCCCATATTGTCCCACGACTACACTGTGCTACCGTTTTTTATTTACTTACATTGTCCACAATCATAACAGACATAGGTAATTTTTATAAACAATTATTATTTTATGTAATATGACCCACTGATATTTTCAAATACCTCCAGAAAAAAGTAGTCTTGAAAGAAGCACAGTTAGCAACTACACTACAACCATCTGAATTTAGCTATTGTACGTTTTCGTTTGAATGTTTTCGTAAAGAGCGCGTTGCTTATGTCGAAGTTTAATTTATAAATATTAAAATTGTATTAATACATTTAAGTAAACTGTATTTGAATTATATTTTCATAATTTACTTGTGTACATTCAAAAGTGTATAACTTTCCCCTTTATTCAAAAAAATTAACATTAGAGAAAAAAACGAAATTGAATTCAGATAAATAATATTTATTTCAGTGTATACTAATGTTATTTGTAAATATTCAATCCAATTGTTGTCTAGAAATAAAATATAAAAAATTCAAATTATAAGGACCAAAAAATAAAAATTTTAAGATCAAATAGTAAATCATACATTAAACTATATAAACCAAAATAAATATAATATGACACAATAGAATTATTTTTTTAAATTTTTTGTACGTTAAACATGTTAGTTTTGTGCACTTAACAAATGTGTAATAATAAATTTAAATTTAAACAAGTATTCGATTTGTTATTAAATAATTACTTAATGTAAAACTACACTATAATAACAATATGCCACTTACAATTTTGTAAGTGGCTTCTTCTTTTGTTCAGCTCTTTCCAATCGATTGTCAAGATTTGAAAATGTTGATGGTAAAATCATACACATGGTTTTTTATATCAGATGAACTATGTATTAAGTCAGGTCATAAATCACACGTCGGTTTGATATAGTCAAATTGTTAACATTATACACTAGGGACTTTTTCTCGCCCTCATAACGAATGTACTTCGTTTTGTACGATTATCAGGTTATTAATACGAATCATCTGCAACGCACGACACAAAGCTTTTTTGAAGCTTCAATAATCTGTATATTATGTGTACCCATCATTTATACTATACTGTTTCAACACATTCGTATTATACGAATTGGCTTAAAGCTGACATAGTTATACCCGTCAAATCTGTGCACGAATACAAGTGATCCCACTCGTCATTTACAATAGGCAAATTGTGTAAATTAGTGTTTAATAACTATCTTAAAATATTATCGGAAACGGTTTACTCCAAAAAGTTTCTCTATATATGTTTTTTATTGGTCAAATCCTGTGATTTCGTTTAAACACGACGACACTTTATAGCGTACTAAACGCTAATTTATGTGAATAATGTTGACAAATAAGAATATTTTCCGAAAGAAAATAAAAAAGTTATGTCATATTTTTCTCAAACGGCGTTGTGTTGCTAAGACGCCCAACTTACCGAACACACTTTTACATACAATTCTCCAAACATTGTCAAAGTTTGACAAAACTAAATTCCTATTTCATTTAGTTCTCTTATAAATTAACTCGAGAAATATGATCTTAATCTGTTGTCGTATTTGTATCCCGTGACCGATTTGTCATTTCGAAACGTCCAAGTACTTAATTAATTGTATTTTAATATCAAATGAGAATCTTTTTTTTCGTAACGATGAATGCATAAAACAAACAAAATGTTTGTTCGGCAACGACTCTGATGTTATCGTTATTGTCGACTTGGTCGAAAATAAAAATAGTGCAACGGGTGGAAATGATATAACCACAACGACAACAATGCAAAATGTATAACAATTGTGGTTATTGGCAACATGTGAATGATTATCGTACGACGTACTTAAACAAGCGAACTGTATCAGTTTCACAAGCAAAATTATCCAGAAATATACTCGTGCATAGCTCACGGAGTAATACGAATTTGATAAAAAATTAACGACCAACGAAACATGTAGTTTATATTTTTAAGTATACGTGTGCCTTTAGAGGAATTGAATTGCGCATATAGTAATAATAATAAAAGACCCTTTTTTTTTAGCTCGACCGCGGCTGCCTATTGTAACTCATCAAAACGGTTGAACCTGACACGAACACTGTAATATGCACTCGCCATAATACGCTGGCAGAGGTCCGTTGGGCTAAGAGATCCATGTGAGAGCTGTCTTATTGACTAATGATGTTAAATTACCGCGGTAGCATCCATCTCAGCCGCTGCACCGTCCGGTACCTACACTAGAATTTCCTTTAATGGCGTTATTATTTTAATAACATATCAGATTGTATCGGCTTACCATGTTACTTTTCCTCTCGGAAACGGTTTTGTATTTAATTTTTTTATCCGCTACCAGTATAGAATTAAGTCAAAACGTTCATGTGTTTTTTTTTTTTTATATATTTTTCAAACAAAAATTCGAAACTTTTCTACGTTTTCATATACGATATTCATACCACCTGTTACCAGTGACTCTGCACCGGAATTCCAGCGGCTACCCTCGACAGTCGACGTTTTACGAGATTATGATATCCGCCGTGTGCAAGCGCACATGGATATGTTTTTAACATGTATAGGTATACACGGACATAAGCGAAAGTCGTGGGTTGAGCGATTAAAATGCAATTTCGGTACACGGTATGTATAATATATTATGAGCAGTCGAATAGATATTACACTTACTAAAAATTCGCAAAGGATAAAAAAAAAGGTATTTAGGGTATACCGCGACGGTATCGACTTTGACAATAATCTGTTTGAATCAAAGAGAAAATATTACAGTTATTTTTTTTATAGTACTTGTTAAAGCCGTCTTTGAAAGAACGGGAGTTATCTTTAGCTTTTGGAGACAACTTTTTGGTTAAATTTTACGGCATATTGATTATATTATAATGATCATCGTATTTAACCATTTCATCATAGAATAAATAGATTTGTGCAACTCCACCTGAAAATATTAATTCGATCAATATATAATATATAATATATATATAATATTATATATTATATAGTATAATATAGATGGATAAAATATAATTTTGAAACTTACTTTTTCCTGAAACGTCAATGGCTTTATCCAATTCAAAATGGTGTGTTTCAAGCTTTTGGAAACCTTCATTACAGGCATAGTAGAATCTAAAATTATAATATACGATAAAATTATCACATTGTTAGCAACTTCAATGAATAATTTTCGTTTAACTATTGTATAAAAAATTATCTACTTACTTTCAATACACTCGATGAAACTATACGTTTCATACATAGGAGTTGAATTATTCATAGTGTCTTTTTCTAAGATTTAATGATCCGCTTGAAAAGTTTTTAAAGAGAATTTTTTCAAAATGGAGTTAGACGTTGAAAAATAATTTCACACTTTATTACACCTTAACAATTCCAGCACTAAGTGATGACAAAATTATTTTTGTGTATATAAAATCACATAATTAGATAAACACGTTTACATGGAAAAATATAAACAATTGTTTCGATGTTAAAAATCAACCAGCACATTATTCCCAAGTCATTTTAAAATAATATAACTAACTGTTTTGAAGTGTATAAAAATGAATTGAACTTTTACACGTAGAAACAATCTTAATATTAATCTGTAGCATAGCTACAATTATTACGAGGGAGCATGGAATTAAAGAGATTAGTACTATTATTTCATAATAAAATTATTTTAGATAGTTTTTTTTTGTTCAAATAGGTTCAAGTATAATTTTTTAGTAAATAATTCAGTAGTCACTATAAATTTGAGGGAAGCTGCAGCTTTTTACCTCTCTCCTGACTGTGTTACGGCAACAATATTAAACCTTTAATTTTAATTTGTACAATTATTTGATTTAGTTACTAATTACTTTTGATGGTATTTTAATTTTAAAAAAGTCTGCAATAATATTTCCATTATTAATGATGAAAATTATTCTATAGATTCCAGATGATAAGTTAATATGAAAAAATAATAATTATACTTACAATTTGTTTCATTTTTAGTAGTTAAAACAATAGTGGTTCCTTTATATATTGATTACGTTTTCAAATTTTGTAACTATACGTTATTTTTAAGAGAAGTGTGAATTTACTGAAGTAATTACTATAATTACTTTCTCATAACAATCCCAGGTTTATTCGATCAATTAATTGAATCACGAGGGAATGAGTGACCGTTTAGTTTGACATAAAACAAAATATATGTGCAATTATCTTTAATCAAATTTTGAAATAATGATTACAGTGCTATAAATTTATTGGATTAAAATTGTTTATAGAATTAATTAATGGAGTATTTTTAGTATACATGGTTATCATTGGAAAAAAAATGTATAACATTATTTCTAACAAATATGAATGATTTAAAATTATACTGTTACAAATGTAAAGTTTTGTTGGTCTAATATATTTATTATCTTATAGATAAAGTTATTTGTTTATTTTCATAAAAGAGAAAAAAGTTTAGTGAAAAGTACTTTTATTTAGGAAACTTTTTTTGTGAATGTCTTTTATTTTAGAGGAGGATATACTTTTATAGAGGAATCAACATTTATACATTGATACTATTGAGTTATAATATTTTAATGGAAATAGCTTGGGTAGTAACAAAAAAACTATGAAATTTTATTGTTTTTGCGGTAGTTTAGAGACTTTCGTTTCAAAATAGTAGCAACTTTTATGCATTCAGTAGAAAATGTAATTGCTCAAAGTAAAACATTTATTTGATGTATTATAATAAGTCCTAAAAACAAACATTTCTTTAGTCACAAAATAAGTTTAAACATAAGCCGTATAATACACATGACTCTTAGGAATTTTTTTTCTGGAAAGCCAAAACAAATGACTGGCTCCTAACCAATAATAACAACCTTTCATTTGTGTCATACTTTTTTAAATTATAACTTATCGTAAATTAGAAATATATAAATATAATAGAGTTAGAAAATCATATTGAATATTTTAATGTCGCATGTTTTCTTCTATAGAAGATAACATCATAGATAGATCTGTCAAATAATATATAATTTGGAATTTGACTACTCACCTAAGATTTAATAAATTCTAATAATTTAAAATAACACCAGACTTTTTTTATTATGTTGATTTTTGAATTTTCAATTATCTTAATGAATTTGTTGAACTTATAATATTTTAATTGAGATATCGATAAAATGTTTACTTTTATTTTGGTAGATATTTACCTAATATTTATACTTAATAAGTACATATTTTGACCACTATGTTGTAAATTATTTAAAAATAACCTTTCAGTTTAAATACATATTTTTGTTACCTTTTAAAGTAACAAATATTTAGCACGTTTTTTAATAAATAATTTTTATTTTATTAATGAATTCCAAACAATTATAACAAAAAAAAAAAACGTTCACAATGAAAAATATGCAGCTGTCTTATTTAAAAAAAAAAAAGGCACATACTCAGTGTTTAGATCATATATTGTGTACAATAATTCCAGTTGACTAATAAGTTTTAATGTTGCAATTGTAATTTTTTTTCTTACGACTCAAGAAAATATCTGCAAAATTATAATAACGTTTATTATTTTTAGAATTGTTGAATACTTTAGTATCTGCTTAAATTAATTTATTATAAGTTACATAAATTAACAGCACACGTTTCTTTATAACACCATTATACTATGGGAACAGTCACTTCAGATTTTTAAGTTGTAGTAGAATACATTAATTGTCTTTGATTAATATGTGGGTCTTTTTTAACAAAACAATGACAACAAGCCATTGTATATATTTAATACTTTAACAAATGTAAAACGTTATAAAAACCAATATATAGGAACTAATTTACTAATTATAAAAAAATTGACAAAATCCAAAATTATTTCGGTTTCTAGCTATGATTTATACGACACATAAGTACAATTTAAAGAATTTTTATAGACATATATCAATAGACATTATTCGGCTTATCTGTAATATTAAAATATTACATATAATAATAAACTTCAATTATTGAAATACGAATTCACCTGTATTTACTATTCACTAATGATCATTGGAATCATTTACTTTAGATTTTTAAGTTGTAATGGAATACATTAATTGTCTTTGATTAATATTTGGGTTTTTATTTTTATCAAAACAAAGACAATAGGCGATTATTCGTATTTACTACTTTAACAAATGTAAACCGTTCATCACTAAAAATCAATTTCTTAGTTCAGTCTAAATAATTAAAATTTATCAAATTTAATTCAAGATTACAATAATCAAAAATTAGTATAAAGTAATTGCATCATAGTATTAGATAGATTATTTAAATTATTACTTTGAATGTAACGTACTTTATAACGTAGAATATTTATTAAATAATATTTAATTTTAATAAAAACATAACAAGATACATCAATAGAAAATGTATTTAATAATAATATAGTAAAAAATTATAAAATTTTAATAATTACCCAGAGTGTGTTTATGATACATAAAATAAAGGAAGTTAACAATTATAGAAATAAATGAATAAAAAATTCAGCACTTGTTAGCATTACACATCAAACGATGAAAAATAATTATATCACTGTAAGTTCAGTTACAAAGTCTTGGTGATTGACAGAAAATTGTAAATAACACGTATAAAATAATATTAATAATTTGTTGAAATAATAATTTTAAATTGAAGGATTTGAATTCACTAATTATGGAAAAATATAAAAACTGATTAAACCACCACAATAGAAGCAGTCGCTGTTTTCGACTGATTGGCTGAAACTTCATTCAATTGTTTCCCATCATCCGTCAACATTTTTAAAAGTATCTTTTCGAGCTAAAAATAATTTTTATTACTTTAATAATTATACATATTTCACAACTGAAATAATTGATATAAATTAAAATATTATAAGTCAAATACTGAAAAATAGTTACATTCATTGCCATCGCACAATTTTGAACCCACTTAGTTTGAATGTCAGTAGCCCATTTATGAACCATAATTATTGAATCTAGATAATCTAACTTTTTAATAATTTTTTTGCACGTTCTAATTATCCAATCTTTTTCATGCTGTTTAATTTTGATTTTCTGCATGAAATGGCGCAAATTTATTAGTCTGGCCCTTGCAGTTGTTTTATCAACTCGGATCAACTCTGACCCGAGAGACGATATAATTTGATACATCGTATTTAACCATTTCATCATAGAATAAATAGATTTGTGCAACTCCACCTGAAAATATTAATTCGATCAATATATAATATATAATATATATAATATTATATATTATATAATATAATATAGTTGGATAAAATATAATTTTGAAACTTACTTTTTCTTGAAACGTCAATGGTTTTATCCAATTCAAAATGGTGTGTTTCAAGCTTTTGGAAACCTTTATTACAGGCATAGTAGAATCTAAAATTATAATATACGATAAAATTATCACATTGTTAGCAACTTCAATGAATAATTTTCGTTTAACTATTGTATAAAAAATTATCTACTTACTTTCAATACACTCGATGAAACTATACGTTTCATACATAGGAGTTGAATTATTCATAGTGTCTTTTTCTAAGATTTAATGATCCGCTTGAAAAGTTTTTAAAGAGAATTTTTTCAAAATGGAGTAAGACGTTGAAAAATAATTTCACACTTTATTACACCTTAACAATTCCAGCACTAAGTGATGACAAAATTATTTTTGTGTATATAAAATCACATAATTAGATAAACACGTTTACATGGAAAAATATAAACAATTGTTTCGATGTTAAAAATCAACCAGCACATTATTCCCAAGTCATTTTAAAATAATATAACTAACTGTTTTGAAGTGTATAAAAATGAATTGAACTTTTACACGTAGAAACAATCTTAATTTTAATCAGTAGCATAGCTACAATTTTTACGAGGGAGCATGGAATTAAAGAGATTAGTACTATTATTTCATAGTAAAATTATTTTAGATGACCTTTTCTTTGTTCAAATAGGATCAAGTATAATTTTTAGTAGAAAAAACAATTTTTTTATACACTTTTTTAATAAATAATTTTTATTTTAGTAATGGATTCTAAACGACTATTATTGTTATAATGAATGTTCACATAGAAAAATATGCAGCTGTCTTAATTTAAAAAAAAGGCATCTACTCAGTGATCTTATATTGTGTACAATATACAACTTTTACAATTTTTACATACTCACAATTGTAAGTTTCATAAATAAATAATACACGATTCTTTGTTACTAAACTAAATGAAATAATTAGAAAATAAATTGTTTTGCGTACTATTATATTTTAATTTTATATTTTATAAAATTAATAGAATTATATTTTGGCTGGTAAGATTTGTTATATGATGTATGTTGTAAAAATTATTTCATGATATGACAATCAATTTTGTTTGCCAATTTTACTCCATCATTAGAAATGATTATAGGGAAGCATTTAATTCACATTTTATAATAAATCGTAGCTAATTACTGAATAATACTATAACTGAAAAATGTTATTCTCAAATTTATTATTTTAAAACTATCTCATCAATTTGGATTGCTCAAAAATGAATTTTAGAATTTGCCAAAAATATTGTCACTTGTATAAGTCAATAAATTTTATAAATATTTTGGCAGATTATTGAATTATTTTGTAAAATAAATCCCAGTAATTGGCAATGTTTAAAAATAATCCAAATTTATCAAAAACGTTTGGAAAATGATTAGCCGCTAACTTTAATAAACCTACAAAAGCGCGTACACAAAAGTATTGCGGTTACGCGCGAGTGATTTTCTCTTAAAACCGAGTCCTCAGAGTGTTGAGAAAACGGACAGGACGTGAATGTCTCGCAAAAGACATGTACACAGTTGTGTGCGTACAGTATTCTCAAACATCACATTGCGTACAAGCAACGGCGGTATTGTGTACGTGGCGAGCGCGCGGTCGGAATTGAACGGTTGACTGAAAGAAAATACTGGCGGTGGTTCTCTGCCGAACAGTGTGCCGGCTCGGATCCTGGGCGTTGACGTTGATTGATTGATCGTCGACGGTTGCCGCCCTCGCCGCCAACGGTCTAGGAAGCGGAACAGGAGGAGACGAGCGCAGAGTGATAAGACGTACCGAGTGACGGAACGCTTCAGACCGGTAGCAGACATTGCGGGAGTTTATTTCATTTTATTTTTTTTTAGCTAAACACTAAATATTTGTTCGGTTCGACAGCACGTGTAAAATCGCAGTACATTGCAAATTCGTACGGGAGCGGTGCTATCAATATCGCATTATCTAGTGTGCCCATAAAACATGCGAATTTGAATTTGAAAAGGAAAGAAATGATGGAAAATTAGTTTGCGCAGGAGACGTCTAAAAAATCAGAGTCGTTACGTTTGAGATGCTTATGTTTTAAACGGGTTTTTGCTTTTTAACAATACTGATAAAAATAACATTTTCTTTGGCAACAATACTTTGATATGGTTAATTGTAAGATGCCACTCGTATTCTGATTGAGGTTGGCTGAGTAAGTTAGTAGTTATACGCGGTACAATCTGTGTCAGAGATCTTTTGATCGAGTAGAGTAAAGATTTTTACGATTGAAAACAACTTTCTTAGTACGTTTAGAAAAATGTGTTGAAGGACCTCGACCGGTTCTGGATATCATCGCGTTTTGAAAAATTGACGCCATTAAATCGTGTTGATCGCAAATCACACGGCCAATCGATAATTTATTGCTTCCGACCCATAGAAACGCAGATCATCAACAGTCTGCAAAAATCATTTCCATTTAGCTCGTCTAGATACACCTGAAACTTGTGTACACTCACTTAAAGCCTCTCAGACACAATAATATTAATGGATCGGCTGTCTTTTCGGTTACAGCCGACGCGACGTATTGTCGTTAGTGTTGATAATAATCGTTCGTGTGCTCTTATCGGAAATAGCGATTTCGTGACTCAAATCGATGCGGTGCTGTTTACGTACGCGTTACGACCGGCTAATTACTCTTGTGTTTGAACAATTTAAATAGTAATAAATATTTCTGGTCTACAGTTAAACAATACGGGTCAGTAAGGAGATAGAGCGACGCCCAATCACGGACAGATGATTATCGATGCAATTGATCATAGTGCGTTGCCGTCAACTGTTTCTGAAATAGTCGTGTGAAACTGGTTCAGAAATTCAGTAATTTTCTTAATTAGATCGTTATCCGTTAAATAAACCAGTCAATTGCGTGTGTTGCCGTTTAAATAAATAATATATAAGGTATGAATTAAATAAATGCTTGATTATTAATAGTTCCGAGAACGGAAATAAATAGCACCAAAAATAATTTTCTTAACACGGTTGTTATTTTATATGAAATCGAATGGCTAATATTACGAGAACTATTCTGCAGTGATAATTATCCAACGATATGGTCTTAAAAACGGCTTCTCGACCAAATGCATTGTCGTGTACTTAATTGATTCGTTTTTACTTGACTGATATACAAGTTTTCCTCTTTTTTGATATATTTTACATTTTAGTCATAACGTATTTATTGTAACTAAAAACCAAGTGCTTAGTACTCAATAGATTTTTTTTCTCAGACTCCGGAGGAACTCGACAATATGTTCCTTGAACTCCGACAAAGCAGTACTTCATTAGACCGAAATGCTCAGGTCGGTACACTCAGAGACAATAACCGCAACGTCGGCGGTTCTTATTATGAGTATTGAGATGATGAGGCGCGACGGATTCGTTGCGCACTTGACCGGTTAATTTTGGGCGTTTTTTCACACAAATCTCCACAATAACAACACTCGTTCTTTGTCACGCACTTTAATTTACTCGCATCAAACCCAACAGACTTACTACGTATTATTGTGTGTGTATAATTTTATATATATTTTTCATTTCGTCCCACACAAAGTCGTCTCCCGGCCGCGACGTCTGTCGGATGAATAATTGAGCAATAAGTCCGGACAAATTGAATTATTGACCGGAGGTGTCGGAGTGGTGTTGTACACGACCTGTGTGAAACAATGAGCCCATTAGCCATATTGCCTGTGCGCTTCCATGCCCGTCGGTACCGCCGCACCCGCAATCGCTTTGAGTCCACGCCGCGCTCGCACTTGTAATACTATTTGTACTGTACAGTTCAAGATGGTACCCACAGACGGAGTCCAGTGGAGACTATAAACAGAGGAGCAACGAAATTCCTGTTATTTTCTTCTTTTGGTCTTGCGGGGAGGAGCCCTGAAAAATGATAGCCTGGCCTGTCCTATTTCACTGATAATTACACGCCGTAGTTTACTATGACGCCATTTTAAATATCTCATTTCCTTTCCAACTGTACCTCCGTCTTAGACATTGTTTAAGAATAACATATGGGCAAATTAATGCGTATTTATGTCAAATATATCCGGACATTTCCAGTAATTTGAATATGATTAATTACCCTTCCCGTGTGTGTATTATGTAAATGCAATTTTAAAAGGGAAACTAATTTTATTTGAATGTATTGAGTTTTAAAAAGCGTATTGCTAATTACAGCCGTGTGTTTAGACATTTCTTCCTGAGGGAGGCTAAACAAATTTTACAATAAGAATTATTTCTGATGAACATTTTCGTGCTAAAAACCTTTATACACGCCCTACTTTATTTATTAAAAGTTTTCATGTTTTTAAATGAAAAACACTATCGTATGTATTTCCATAAATAAATTAACTGATAGGAGTGTACCCGAAGAAGAATAAACCCAATAGGAACAGTGTACTTAGACAGTGGCCATCACACAACGTTCAACTTCAAAATATTACGTGGTTTTCGTTTGTTATTTAGCCCGTTTCTGTCTAATTTAAAGAATAAACTGAAAAAAAATAGTTAGTAAATTTTCAAAAATAACGAAAGAACATCATTTTAATTCAACCCATCCAATTATTGTCAGATATTTTGTATACAGCTATGAATTTTTGTCAAAAGTTTTCCAATCTCCTCTTTGCACGATAGCATAAGAAAATTGCAATAATAATTGTTAATCGAAAAAGTTACCTTTTTTAAAATAAATAAATGTATGTTATATAGAATTGCATTATAATAATTTTTTTTTTGCTAATTTAAAAATTAAAGTTATTAACAAGATGTGCGTTAATAATAGTTGCGGTGTCCGGTAACGCTACGACATAACCAGTTGGTGCACACCAATATTCTGATAGTCGTGCATGACTACCATCGTCTACAGACGCCATCGCAGTCTTGCGACATCAACGAAAGTACATGAAAGATTGTCATTATTTATGGCACTGACACCACTTCTTTTATCAACTGTTAAAATTTCGTTTCTTCTGATTTCCTGGTACCGTTTTAACGATTTTCTTTTTCGACCACAACCGAACGTCATTTTACCTTTGACGATTAGGTTGCCTACACAGAACTTGTGACTTAACTGTCATTTACCATTCAATAATTAAAGAAATCTATTTTAACAAACTATTGAATGTATAAGGGTTGTATTTACGATGGCAATGTTTTATCTTACCCTTTCTGACTCACGAACATAATTATTTTAATCGGGGGGAGGGGGATTGAAGTAAATTTAATAATCAATATTATTTTTAATGAATGTTTTTTTGTTAATTAAAAATGTAGTCATCGCACAAATTTTCCCAAAGAGGTGCTACATTTTAATTTTTTTTGTGAATTTATGTTGATTTTTCCATATTTTATTTAACTAATTTGGTAGGCTAAAATACTATTTTGTTTCGGGATATATTTTAAATGTATATTACTTTTTCCAAAAATATTCAACTAGTTCATATAGAAACCAAGTGAAACTTTCAGTCGATCAAAATAAACTGTTGTGAACCGAATTTTCTGACATTAAACGAAATGGAAACAAAAACGTAACCGAGTTTTCGCCCCAAGGCGACTTGACAGGAAGCCATTCTTAGTTGACTGTCTCGTCTCGAAACGGATATTTTGACAAGAGGGTTGACGGTGCTGACGAGGAGGTGGTGAAACGAAGTCACGGGGATATATGCTATCCTATCGTTTGCTAGCGAGTAATAAGAAAGAAGTGCGCATAGATAGAAAAAAAAAACAGTCACATCCGTGAAAGGTACTCTGTTCACGTGGTGGCGATTAAAGAGGGAAACGGAAAAAGAAATTAGAAGTGTAATCCCACCAAAGCACGTCTAAAAGTTTCTCGTTTGGAAAAACTCGTCGATCGACTGAGGGACGTACACCGTTTTCGCCCCTCGTCTTTCTTGTCTTCGTTTTTTTACTCTCTGTAAGTAAAAGCTCCCACGACAAGACATTGTTTCCCACTCTTAGAGATATCTCCTCGTGGCTTGATTGACAATCGCGATATCGTTTACATTTATATATAAAACGCGTATATAGTAAATATTAATGCACGCAAATGTTTTACGGTCGGGCACTGCGAAAATACAAATAAAAAATCAACATCTTGAACAAATATGTAATTCTGGAGGAAAAACATCATTTTAAACCCTTTAAAGTTATAAGTGGCGGGCAAAATATGCCACGTAAAGTATAAACTAGGCGAGGTGAGGAACATTGAAATAAAAAATTACTTTTTGCCAGTTTGAACGAATGCCAAGGGAATCGGAGCCCGAAAATTTTTAAATATTTTTGAATGACTTTGTTTATACACCCACGTTTTTGTGTTTAAGTAAATATAAAGTCTTTGTTGTTAAAAAAGTATAAAATTTATCATTTTAGTACTTTTTTTTTCTTATTTAATACAAAAAATTTAATGTTGAGCATGTAAAATTTTATGTCAAATAATTACGTAAATCATCTATTTCCTCTTAAGAATTTTGTATGATTTTTTTGGTTTTTTATTATTAGAGTGTTTTGTATTAATAGCGTCTTATTTGATTAATTAAAATCATCTTCGTCGTTCATTTTGAGATTGTTTTAAAAAATATTTTTTTTCAATAAGTACCCACAGACCTTTTAAAATTTTAAATACTTTGAGTACTTTGAGGAATGCAGAGGGGAATAGCAGAAAATTATTTTTGAAAATATAGAACTTGAAATATTTAATTATGTATTATATTTTTGTAGTTATTGCGCGATGCTTAGTTAATCAATCGCAATGTATTTATCAATACCAAAAACTGTAAGATACACTTGAAAAAAGTATTACAATTATAGACGGGAATATAACATGAAAAAATATAAACAATACATACTCAAGTATTCTACCAGTTAAATACTCATACTGAAATGCAGCGAATACATCACAAATATATTTGAAATAATTCTCAAAATACTGACCATAATCACAAAATTGCCACAAACGTATGGAAAACACGCTCATTAGAAAAATGTGCAGTGCCGTCTTTGACTAAGCATCGCTGCGAGATATAATTGGTTAATTATAATTGTGCACTGATAATAAAGCGCAAAATCTCTCAGACGACGCCTAAGTAAATACTCTTCTTCATTGTAATTAAATATATCCGAATGAAAAAATACTTTATATGCTAATTATACATATATATATATACTTGACATCCCATTGAAAAAAATTGTTCGTCGACTAATTGATTTTACGTGGACCTCTTCGTATTATTTACTCGCAGCGATTTTTTTTCAATACTTGTCGGCCAAATTTAATGACCGCCGACGTGTGCGGCGCATATTATAAACGTGCCAGTAAAACAGTCCTTTGGGTGCTGCGCGTCGAGCGAACACGTCGAACGTGATGGCCGCGTACACGCACTCACACGACCGGGACGCGATCCACCGAAAAAAGACCCTTCGGCGGCGAGCACCACCAAGAAGGGTGGCAAACGGAGAGAAAAAAAAAAGTTAAGGGTGAAACGGGGCCGTCCGACGGCCATTAATCAAAATCCCGTGACATATTGCTGTGTGTTACAGCACCGTGTACTATTTGCGATACATCCGCCGAGGTGGCCGTCTCTCTCTCTCTCTCTCTCTGTTTTAATATATACGTTTTTACACAATAATGACATTGTAAGGCACACAACCCATTGACCTAATCTTGCCGCCAATCGATACGCGCACTCACTTATGCTTTTTTTTTAGAGCATCTTTAAACAACCCGAAGATGTCATCGTCAGCACGTCCCCTACGCCGTTCCGTATGTTTTTTGAAAATAGAATTAACAAACAACGGACACTTGAAAATAAACTCTCGTGGACTTTTTTTAATCGTTTTTGAAGCGCTCGGACAATGCGATTATTTTGTTGGACAAATTAGTGACAACTGTCCATATGATTCATCGAATTCGATAAGACTGTAAATATTTTTATTCGTTATAGACACAACGCGCTGTCGATGGTTTTGATTGAAGAGAAACAAAACGATTCAGGAAATAATGACGTCGGGTTACTTCGCGTTAAAAAAACCAAAGCGAAGGGGAGTCCTCCGTATCATTCATAAACGACGTATTGAAGAACTCGTACGGTACAAAGCAAAATGTTCAACTACGTCACTATAGTGAAAAATACCAATTGGATTTATCTTACCGAAACAACACTGGTGTTACTCGTGAGAACGATGATCGTGTGCCTTGATCATTCCTCCTAAATCGCTATTAAATATCGTGTTAATTATTTATTAAACAAAATGTTAGATTTTCTGTGGGTACAAAAAACACGAACAATACGGTTCAACTATTGTAAAATCGTTTCTACACAACTGCGTCAGCTGACATTATCGATATTTTTTTGTTACAGAGTGTAACATAATTCACCAACCGGCAATTTTTCGAAAAATAATGATTGTATCACAAATATTCTCGATAAGAAACTTGATTGAAGTAATCGCAAATAAATAACGTACGTCGATCGCGTTGACATCATTTAACTTGGAGGTCGTTTCTTTTCTTGGAAGTTACAGAAACACAAACACGTTTAACATTTAATCGTTCTATTACAAAAAAAAAACTGGTTAATAATAAAATAACTATTACTAATGCGATTATTTGAAAATTTACCGACTGTTCTTAAAAAAAGTTTTTCATTTAAAACAATGTTTTTAGATAAAGTGTTAAGACCTACGCCAAATGTCAAAGAGCAGCAAAATTGTTTACACTAATATAAAATGACTTGAAATATTAGTTGGATTGCTCTCTTATCAATAGATGCAATTACAGTGATGTAGTAAAGACTGGCCAAACTGACCATAGTCAATTGGTCAATTATTACTATTAACAGTATAACAATTTAGAGCTAGTAACTATAATTAAGCAAAAAAAAATATTCCTTGGCCCTCCCTAAGCAAAACACTGGTCATGCCACTGTGCAATTATCATAACAGAATAATGAAAAGTTCGCATTACCCACTGGACAATGCAAGTTTAATTCGCTAAATTTATATTTTGGATTAACAGTATGGCTATATAGATTTCAAATAAAATACAATTAGGTATGTACACTGCTCACATATATTGTCTCTCTATCTTGACACGAGTTGCTGTTTTCTGACAACAAGATGATTCTCTATCACATAATACTTTTTGTACAGACATAGAGGAAAACCATAATTCGGTTAGGGACCTCGAATTTAGGGCCCCCTTAATAATGAATTCAGTAGGAATTTTTATGTACGCCGAAATCACACATATATACACTCTACATAAACCAAATACGCTTTTTTTATTCTTGTCAAATTTATATTTTTCAATAATAAGTGAACTACAATATTGTTAGTTTAATAATTATAATATAGCAGCGATATTTAATAATAATTTATAATAATTCAAAAAAATATTGCAACCGTGTCCATAATCGCGTCGTACATTTTGCAACAATTTTCTTTACATCGTTTTATTCGACGGCATCACAATACAAGTTACTATCTACTATTTTTATACATAACACAATAATATACATAACTTCAATTGATTATTTTCCGTATGCATTGCAATCTCCATGGTAAGAGAGCGCATGCCGTAGAAACTATTTAAAATAATAATATTGAAAAAAACGCGACGATAATATTTTATTATATATACGACAACAATTTCTAATAATTTTATTTATAATATTAATTATTCTGTACAAGAAATAATAGTAATTATATATATATATATATTTAACGCGATTTATACAAATAATATTAAACAATAAATTATCATAAAATTAATTACATTGAACTACAGAGCTGAGCCAAAAAACGTTCAACAAAGACTTGATTCAATTAACTGAACATTTTTATTTCGTTCAACTAAATCAAGTCTAGACATTGAACATAAATAATAGTGACCAATTATTTGTAATTGAAAAAAAATTAATAAGTTACTCGTCTCAATTCTGCAAATTAGCAGTTTATCAGTAGAAAATGTACAAGTATTTTTCATTAAGATAACTTTTTGCGGTGCAGCGATATTTGAAAAAAAATTGTCTATACTTTATACAATAAATTTCTAAAACGAATATTAAAACTTATTGCTGAAGTAATGATACTATAAATAAATGTATATATAACAAAAAATAATAATAAATGAAATTGCAGCGAATCCAAAACAAAACGGTCTAACCCAAATTCAACATAGGAAAACTAAAACATTCAATTGAAAATTGTGGTTTATTAGTTTTTTTCGAGTATCATCATTTAGTACGCACTGTAAATATATCGTGTAATCCATTAAAATACAGTTGTCAGCATAACTTTCATTCTAGTCGTTTGATAGTGATAAGAAGCATTTAATTAGAGCTGAATAACATTATATTAATTGCGAAGAGATAATATTGTGGTTAACGACACTAGAAAAACAACGTAACACATTTGCTCTCACGATACTATAATTCTGATTAAAATAAACAAATACAACAACGTCCTGTTATATTTTTGTATTCTCGCTGGGTTTTTCTAATTTTTTTCTCAGTGAACACTTACAGCTCTTGATTTTAGTGATTGTGTAAATTTCAGCTGAGCTGATAATATTCAGGAACGAACTCGTTGGCCAAATTGCTGAGAAAGTTGAAATCGGACGAGCTATTGCTGTTGTCTGCCCCGTGGACGCCGTGGTGCGGCGGACCGTGATGGTTGATGGGCATGACAGCCGGAGGAACCACTCCGCCGCCCTGTTGCTGTTGAGGATGGCATAGCTGTTCAACAACGCCGCTACTGTTGTTGTTGTTGTTGTTATTGTAAAAGTGATGAAAACTATTGAATTGATCGCCAGACGAATCGGCGGTGCGCACACTGTTTGGAGGGGTCATCGTGACGGACGAATTATGTGCGTGAAACTGGTCGACGAAAGTGGCGTTGGTCGTGTCGATTTCCGCGGGGACGGCGCCAACGGGGACCGTGGCCGTCGCCGGGTCATAATACTGATGTCCTCCGACGGCAGTTTTGTATCGCCCGCCTTGTTGATGATGATAATCCATATTGTTGTACAAGGGTGCGGAGTTGGTATCGTGTTGTTGTTGTTGTTGGTGGTGGTGCTGCTGCTGCTGTTGCGATTGATGGTGATGTCCATGGTGATGGTGTCCATTGGCATAGCCTTGGCTACTCGCTTGATAAATACCCGCATAGCTGACGTGGTGATAATCATCTGTTCCGCCGTAACCGACCGCAGCAGGATGTTGGTGATGTTGCTGTTGGTGCTGATACGCGGTTTGCCTGCCGTGATTGTAACTGGCCGTCTGTTGCTGGTATGCATCACCGGCCGACGGTTGATAACCGCTGTACCCGTTACAGTATTGCGCTGCAGCAGCGACCGCCGAAGTGGCATAGTTTTGATATTGCTGACGACAGTGTGCCGTTTGGGTCCGAGTGACAGGACTTTGCACACCGGCGCCGGCCAACTTTGCCGTCTTGTACGAAGACGGAGGTGACGGATTTTCAGGTGACATGTACCACCGATTTTGAGAAGTCGGATACTGCGACAAATAACAGTCTTTACCAAAACTGTTGTGCTGTTGTTTAGCTCCGTATTGTTGCTGTCTGTACTCGTTTCGTCCATAAGGAGATTTGGCGGGAGGTCCGGCCGCCGGCGAAGTTGACGTTGCGTGTTCCAGCTGTTGCTGTTGCTGGTACATGGCGGCCGCTCCGAGCGGACTGGACAAAGCGGTGGACGGCGTTTCGGGCGTGGACGGCGTTAGGCTGCCTACCGACGGCGCAGACGTACCGCCGCTGGCTTTGAGCGTTTTTCCCAAGTCCGGCGATATCATACCCATCAAACGGGCCGCGCCACCGTCTTTCGCACCTTTCTTCCCGCCGGACACCACTTGTTGCATGTGTTCGGTTTTAGTTACCGCCGAAGACAGCGGTTCCCGTTTGATCGGTTGCATTTGCAAGACGACGTCTTCGTTGCTGCGCGAGTCGTCTTCCATTTTGGTGTCGAACGAACTGACACTACCAACGCTACTCTCGCCGCCGCCTTCGCCACTGTTCCTGGACACGTGATGGTCCATCATAATACCCGGCGCCATGTCGCAGTTCTGGCAACTCTTCTTGTCGTCTTGGCAATGCTTGTCGCCGCCACCAGACTTGCCCTGTTTGCTCGTCGTGCCGGAACTCTGCGAGTCCTTGTCGTCGCCGTCATCTCCAGACTTATTGATCGTCTGACGTTTATGTTTCATTCGCCTGTTCTGAAACCACACCTTCACCTGCAACACAAAAGAACAAAAATATCTGTATACATTTTTTTTTTATAGTGTACTCAGTGCATGAGATACGTTCCCTCGGTAAAACGAAAAAAAAAGTACATATAGAAATCGTTGCGTTAAAAAAAAAAAAAAAGGCAGTTCCCATTGTTATTATTTTACAATAATAATATAAACGAATGCCGCACGGTCTGCATGCATAAAATAGTATTGTACGACCATGGGAGCATGACACGATTTTTCCTCCAAATTACAATTTAATAGGACAAACATGTATATAATATTTGACTAAAGCGTATCTAGACGTGGCGGGGAAGGCATTTTGCAGGGTTAATGCTGTGCCCGTTTCCGCCGTGCCTTCTACAGAACTGTTACCGACCGTTCCAAAAAATTATATCATTTTATGCTTAATTATTTTCACATAGTTGCGCGTTGTGCGCAGTCGGATAGTTGTGAACAGTTTTATTTTCGTTCGAAACCCAAACGTTGAATGTCAAAGGATGTGGCCTGAACACACTCGTTTTATCCGGCTGTCGTCACTCGAGACAATTGGATTGTAACGAAGACGTTTGTGGGATTTTTTTTTTAACCCGCACTGTGTGACGACATTTTTATAATTCAACTAGGAACTAGAAATCTTTGTACTCGTGTCAGGATTAATATTTGCCAGTCGAGCCTAAAAGAATTTACCAGGGCGAATCGTGTAACTCGCGATTGTCGACGCAGTTTCCCGCGCGACGCAGTCACATCATTTGTGTTGCCACTGTGAAAATTAGGCAGGTAAAACTTTATTGTATTTTTTATTTTCTATAACGGAATAGATGAGACTACCAGTGTTTTCGAGGGAACAGCCTTGTCGTGGAGCCGATCTGGTGTGTTTCGAACGCAGAACGTCCGTTTGTAAAATAATAGTCGTGTAACGCTCTCAAGGTGAACGCACTTTTTCAAGACCTATAATTTAATGCCATTTAAATATGTCTAATGAATATGATATATAAAAAGTTGATGCGTTTGAACGATACGCGTCAGTCTACCGTGTAGATCGAAATTAAACGCGCAGATGTCCGAAAATAGAGATAACGCGTTTTAATGTGTATTATATAGGTGCTACTGTCGTTTCCTAGTCTCGTTATGTTCAAATATCATACTAATTCATTGTTTTTTATATTTATATCGGCGTGCACAAGGTCGAGATGTGTTGACGAACGTCGTCCAATAGAAAACAACAACGTAACGACTAGAGCAAAATAAACGAATACGTATTTTTTACCTGTCTTTCGGTGAGGTCCAGAGATGCAGCGATTTCGATCCTTCGCGGACGACACAAGTATTTGCTGAAATGGAATTCTTTTTCGAGTTCCAGCAGTTGGGTGTTGGTATAAGCAGTCCGCAGTCTTCTGGGCAAACCGTTTTCTGCGGAAACAAAATGAACATTAAAAAAGTTCGCGCAAACACAAAATTATAATGACTGGCGGCATTGGTAGTACCGGCAATGCAACGGCCGCAAGTTAATTACAATAAGAGACAGGGTTAATGTAACGTATAAGTGGCACGTTGTTTTCACGCCACCGCGTCTGACAAACGACATTAATAAGACGAGAAATATATGGCGAAAATAAAAAAAAAAAGACAAAAACTTATTGGTTTTTCTGTGTAGTTGGCCTAATGACCGAACGAGTACGGGGGATAAATTTCGACCCGATGACGAAGCAGCCGACACCGACACAAAAAAACATCGGCCGCGCATTTGTTTCCATCGGTCAAGTGAGTATATTAGAATTGCATTTGGACAGAAAACCGTTGCGCTTTATCAGTTTGGCGGAACATCATACAAGCGAGTTCAGTCTTAAATACGCCGTTTCCGCTGCGTACACTGCAGTGCAATTCACGTGTCTCGGAATGTGCAAGTCACACAAGTGTCCACTGTTTTTTTACTGCAATTACATCTCGAAAAAAAAATACAAAATTACTCTGTGTCTTTCGAAGAAAAAAAATTGTTATTTAAGACTCAAAAGTCAAAATAAATTAATCATTTACGCAAAAACCTGTTTTATTTTTCTTCCGATTATTTTTTGTTCGTTTATTTATCAACTCGGACAAAACTGTCTGCGATGAGACGGTTTATTTCACTGTATTGTTGTCACTTTACTACGACAACACATATCGTTGTTGTTTCAAGGCGGAAGAGTAATCGCAGACATTTATCATTCATTATGTCGAACGTGCAGATTTCTTCTACGCGCTCCGCCGAAACGCTTCGCACATGTGCTCTCGGGGGCTCGTCAAAATTCGCCAAATACCTACGACGGGAATTCCCGTCGGAAACTCCCAATGGACGTGGCCGAGATATTTTAATAATGAGAATTCAAATGACACCGAGCGGCTTAGATCTATAATAATAATAATATCACATGGGCGGAAAGAGCGCAAGCAGCACGACTCCGTCGGCGATGAGCGACACGGGGCGGAATTTGATTTTCCAAAGGCTTCCCCGCTGTTGGCGCAGCATATTATACTTTCGGTACGGCGCGACCACATAGAGAAGAACATTCGTCGTCGTGTGTATACATATAAACGCGAGTCGGTGTGCAGTCCAATATGCGCGTACACGTCTGTATATCTATAGACGAACGCAAGTAAATGGGGACGCGGACGAGCCGTTCATCAGTCATCGTCAAATCTCATATATTCCGTAATGGCCATATGTCGCCAGGTAAAATTTAATATCGTTCGCCGCCGTCAGCTCAACAGACGCAACGACAGTTTGACTGGATGACAATAAGTCGTCCAGACCCTTACGCACATACGAACACTCGCATTTATACGCACACAAAATATCATATCCATGTAGGTGCGCGTGTGTGACATTATTTATACGAACGCGGGCGCCGCACGGATGCGGGACGAGGGGTTAGTGACATCATTTATTGGGGTTCCGTTTTTGGGTTTCATTCGTCAGCCGGCACCGAGTTGGTGTGGGAAGAGAAGGTGTGCGCGGGACGAGGAACGGTAAAGAATTTTTGTTTCTGTCTGGTGAACAAACATTTCTTTTCCAATATAAAACATCCGAAAGTCATCCCACCCTTTCCCCCGACACTACATAAAGTTAAGAAAAGTTGCTTTATTTTTATACACATTTTCCCCCCATGCAGAATCGCGTTGCCGCTCGCGCAGGCCCTTTCTAAGTGTACGTATATACATATTTACGGACCGGTAAAAGAATTTTTGATTAATGATATTACATTGATTTTCTTTCTTTCTCGTTCCCCTTGGCGCGCCCGATTTTTGTTTGAAAAAAAAAAAACTTTTTCTGCATATTTCTCTCGTAATCTTTTGCGTTCGGCAACATCGCGCCGGAATAGCCTACACAAAAGAATTTACGCTTCCTTGGTCGGCAAAAAAAAAAAATCAAAAACAATCCTGTTGTCTTTATTTGCAGATGTTGCAAAAAACGAGAGCGTACACGACAGATACGTATACGTATTTATTATTTCATTGACTGGACCGAATTCGGTATCGCGAAAGGCGATTATATAGGCCCCGTGCGTTATACACACGTAAAGGCCAGTTTTATTGCTGTCGGGGCTGTGAGCGTTTCAGTGCGACGCAATGACGGGAGGGTCTCTTTATTATGTACGCACAACAACGTTGTTACACGAGCGGTAATTTATCAAAATATCCAGCCAAAGACCTCGCGCGATAAACTTTTGACGTTTTCAATGAGAGACCGTTTATACTTGTCGCCAACCAATACACGGAGAAATTTACCGTTAGTGTAACGTGAATATATATGTATATATTGGGCTCCTTTTTCTCGGTGGAGATCTCTAAAAGGGATCGACAAAAAGCAATGAACGTGCTCACGTTGTATTAATGTTGTTATTCACTTACCGCAAGTTATACACCACCACAAATCTTCGTTAGTTTATTATCCCTTCGTTAACCGATACAGTCATCAGAACATTATAACTGACACTGAATGAACACAACGAATACGGCGGTATACATTAAGAGTGTTTTTATGAGTATTAAAAAAAACGCATTGATGTGTTTATTAATCAATATGTGTTTTATTAACAACCGGGTGTTTTTCAGTGTGTTAAAACATCCATTTTTATTTTATTTTCCTCGCGTGTGGCCAACGGGTACACGTGAAATATATTTGGTCGCCATAATATTAGAGATACTGCCCCAATACTTACACGTTTCTGAGAACAGGCGTTTAGAATTTTTGGAGTTTCTGCAGTGTCTCCAGATTGAAATCTTAACGTGTCATTATAATAGTAAGCGAACACGTTTGGGGAAAAACGACCATGACGTTTTCCATAATACTTGTTGTCGTGACACGTACGAAAGTATCATGGCTGTGTTCGTCATCAGTATTCGTGTCCCGCCGCCATTGGTTCGTTTCCTGGCTTCGTGTCGGAGCTGTCAATCAAACGGCGTCCGCGACAACCCTCGTCCGCTTTAAAAACACCCCCATGGCAGTCGGATTGCGGTGTCCACCTCGTTATGTTCAACCGAACGTAAAAACGTGCATGGCACGTCCCCCTTAAAAAAAGGACGTTATAACAATATTGCCACGTGGAACATGTGAACGTTGGTTAATTAGACGTGCGGCGGTTGTTTTTCGAGAGCCGCCGTCGCGGATGCACGAATCCCGTCGGTACGGTTGTATCGCTTAACCGCTCCCTTCGGACGTCCAGTCTCTCTCAGTCGTGCGCGGCTGCTAATGAGCCAGTGCGAACGGTTTTCAGCCGATGTCACGTAGTAACGTCGACGGGAAAATCAAAGAAAACGTACGTTTAGTTTCTGTACACGACTCACCTATACGAACAACATGTTACTGAACAAAAGTTAGACTAAACATCGCCACCCGTCGGTTCTTGGCCGCCAACGGAGGTATAAGTTATTATTAAAATATGCTAATGTGACGTCATACTTCCCTCGGCGAACGCCGTCGTGTTGGGGAAATCCACAAAACGGTCGCTGCCTCCAACGTTCCATACGCTTATACATAATGCGGTAGAGGGTGGCCGCTCTGCGGTACGTAATGTATGCGCACTTGTGGTTCGGCCGAAAGCGAGTCGACTAGTTTTTCCGCTTTACTAACAGCGGTTCGACAGCTGCCGAAACTCGAAAGCTTCTCCGGGGGCGTTTTCCAAAAAAAGGAGAAAACAAACGGTAAAATCGCGCAGATAGACTCCTGTGGCTGCGGTTCCTTCAGAGTGGAACGGTTTTCGATGATATTATTTAATACGACGTTATAAACAGTACCGTTTTAAAACTGTCAACGAGTATTATATTATTAGAACGCGTACAGCTTTCGAGTAGCACTATTTTTTTCCCCCGCGACGACTGCACAACGAATTTACGGTATTATTTTTTATCGACGAGCGATTTGTTTTGTTCTGCTGAAAAAAAGCATAAAGAACGTCGTCGTAATGATACGAATCTGCCGGAGCAGTAAACACTTCGCACCCTCTTTCATCGGCGGTTCATTTCGTCGCGTATCTTAACTGACAAAAAATATATACACGTAAAAATATACATGTATATTTATGTACAGTTAAACGTGTACAGGGGATTCAAAACGGCTAATAAATGCGCGTTCAGATAGCACGCACAATAAACATGATATATAATCTCGACAGCACGTGGTTACTGCAATTGATAACGTTGCAGCAGTACGGAATACGCGAGAGGATTATTCAATTAAAGCACAAAAGTGGCGACGTGAATCCAATTGGATATTTTGGCGGTGAGCTGAGATGAATTAAATCACTGTGAATTTTTACCGTTTTATCTTAATGTTTATTATTTTTTTAAACTTGCTCGTTTACAATTTAGAATTTACATCGCCGTCGGAGTTGAAAAATCATTTTTTTTCTCTTACAGAAGTTGAATAACTAAGGTTGTGGAATACATACATTGTGTAACGTAGTTAGTGCGGTTTTAAGCGTGCATTGAGTGAATAAATAAACGGGTTAAATAGGAGGTCAACGCCAATGGTTTTATGAATAAAAAGCAGTAGGACCACGACGACTGTCCCGAAATGTCGATTATTTCCACGGGGACCCTTTACCTTCACTTTCTTCACCCTATCGCAGGTCTCATACGCGCGGTCCCGCCGGCGTGCCAAAAGCCCTTGCACTTGGAACCATCTCAACGGTTACCGCAGACACCTCAACGCTACAATACGCGTACTTCACCCGTCCCAACCGCCCACTCGAGACTCTTTTGAAACCGACGACGGTACTCCCATAGGAATTGCGGCGACGAGTTTTCGACAAACTCTAAAAGCTTCTACACCGTGTCAACCGTCTCACAGCAGCCCGTACGTCGTGTATAAATACATTTATATACGCATATATACACAGGAAGACATTTCAATGCACACTTTTTGTTTGTATTCAATTTTAAACTCTCATATTTGCCAAAAACAAAAAAATCAACGTATTGAAAATTCAGCACAAATATTTCACCGTGAGCTGCAAGAGAAAATAAAATACCTTTTTTCTTCGTTGTTTTTTTTTTCGGGCAAATTGCAGATGTAATTTCAACTTCAGCGAGATAAACGTTAGAACTACCCGTACCTTTTCACAAATAAGTTAAATATTTCTACTTTAAATAGTACCACTGAGTTTATAGTATATTCATGACAAATAAATCCAGTATTCAATAATGTCATATTGCTTGGGTATAAAAAAATATTTACCATATTTTTGTAAATATTCGGTAGAAAAATAAAGCAATCGTTTAAAGCTCGTTACTTGCAAAATTCTATCATGAAATTACTACAGTTAATTGATTTTTATTATGCCAGAATGTAAACAACGACGATATTAAAACAATTTTTTTTTTAACAGCATAAACAAAAACATAATATTGTTAAAAAATTTAGTAATCATCCGAATTGATTTTTTACTAAAGGTTCGTTCGACTAAAAACTTGTATAAAAATAATTGCCTACAAAAAATGTGTTTGCCAACAAGTTGAAAATAGAAAGTCCAATTAAACAATAAAAAAATACCTTGGAAATATTTCATAATAATGACATTATATTGTTGTACATGGACAACAACACCCTCCGGACAATCGTCAGAGAGACGTCCACGCAAAACGTTTCCGGTTGGATGGCCATCACTCCACGCGTATTATTAGGTATTATTTAAAGCTAATGTAATTTGACCGAGTGGGTGGGGTGACACACGCAAAGTCGCGGGTGAGACGAGCACAAAAAGGGGGCACACATCACATAACGCACGTTATCCACAGAATTTTGTGAACGGGTGTTTTAGGCAAACATGCACAAATTATTATATTCGGATGTGCTGAGCGCAACGTGTCGTCACTATTTAAATTAAAACACTAAGCGGTTTTCAATTTGTTCCCTGCGGCTGTCGCTACCCCACTGCCGCTGTACCCCCTCGCCGGCGCTTATGCAAAACCCTATGCGTTCCTACCCTTCGTCAATCCTACACCGCCGTCATTCCGGTAATATGTTCCTGCGGGACATAAAAAATAATGAATTATATAAAATGTACGCGCGCGAAAAAAAATTAATGCATTTAAAATATTGGTATACGGATTAAAAATTATCCGTACGCAATAAAACATATTTGAATCCTTTTGTCGTTTGGTTTTCAAACGTCATTCTTATTTGTTTGTAAACAAAATCATTTCATAAACCAACATATTGTTGTTCCGTGCACTTTTTAATACGTTTTACGACTAAATAATTCAAATATTATTCCGCGTTTTACCATAACGGTTTACTCAAAATAAAGAATTTAACTCTGTATTCAATAAGTAACGTTACAAAATGATCACACGGTGCATACAAATAACGAAATGAGTACCGAACATCATGTACCCCCCCAACCAGTTTAATGTCTTTTACTTTCCGTCTCTATAAAAATAATGTATTATCATATTATATTTTAGAGATGGGAGACAATGACGCCGAAAGGATTACTGGGCCGTGATTATCGTAAGTGCGAGACGAGCGCGTATAGACGTCAGTGCATCATTTTTCACCGCAAGTCTTGGCCATAATTATATTACTCTTGAGTTTACACCGGCCGCCAGCCAGATCTATATATAGTGATGTACTAAATATATCTAAAAAAGTTCCAAGAGGCGTTCGTGTCGATCGATTCACAACAACAATAAGCCAAATAAGAAAAAAAGCCATGCACTCTAGTCGAGTTCTCGATCGGTTCACGCGAACGATACACGGTCCAATTTTATCATCTTTGTAGGGATATTAATAATTTTTTTTTTAATCTCGTAATTCAACGTTTCTTTGATCGACGGAATTAGGGACTGTGGAAATGGATGAAAGGAAGTGTGTTGATTGCATTGGGTTTATTAGCGGAAAGACGATGCCGCCGCTGGGTTTCGACCGAGAACTGTTTTTTGCAACTGCCGTTTTATCTCGACCGGGGGCAAAAACGGAATGAAATGAATCGGAAGGAAACTTAACTCCACCGCAGTCTCCTCTTATCTATAACCGCGACACTCCTACGGTACCGCCACCGCCTCGCAGGGTTAGAAAAAAGGGCACCGAGGGGAAGTGCATGCGTGTTGTTATTATTATTATGTGTACGTACACGTTGTTTTTTTTCAACTGAAAATAATATTGTTATCTCGACACGTTGAACGTCGAATGTATCTTTTTAGCTCCGAACTTCTATTTATTTTACTTTTTACCTCTAGTGAAAATAAATACATAACACACACATCAAGTTATATCCGTTAACACTATCTATCTAGTTCTTATACGTGCAAAATGTCTAAACACCACAAAACGACACGTTGTATTTATTTTTAACTCTTAAACTTTACATCCGGTAAGTCATTGTGTTCATGACTAATTTAAAGTACGTTTTTTTTTAAACGTCGTTTGAAAAATTATAATATATATCTGATAAGATTTTTGTCAGTAAAGAAATCTCAGTGCAATGTCCATAAAGAAAATGAACTTGGTGCGTCTCGATATTTGAACTCGAACATTTCAGTGTAAATAAAACAAAAGTAAATAAAACAAGTGATCACTTACGCATTTCATCAAGTAAATTCTTTTTACGGACTCCTGAAAAAATAATTGCCCTATTTTATTTTTATATCAACTTAAAATTAATTATTTATTACAATTTATGAAAATTATGTGCCAATGTTAAAGAAATATTTTATTAAATTAATATAAAAATTCATTGTAGTTGATAAAAAGGCGTCTTCAGTATTATTATTAATTCTTCAAGATATTATTTTTCATTCCGGTACAAGCCGAATCGTAGTGATATGCCGGCTCTACCTAAAAAACCTATTTCAGCAAAATATTTTTAGCAAATAATATTAAATCAAATCAATCAAGTAAAAACAACACCGTCTACTCCGCACAAAGTTTCAGTAATTGGATAGTTTTGCGCAATGAAATATTATTTATCATTACTGTTGACTATCACTATAAGTTATTAATACTGACGGTGAGAATCTTGTGGAGGTCATACGCCAACCTTGTCCGGACACGACGGTTACAAAACTGGAGCCGCTCACGTAATATATGAGGAAAAAACGAGTAAATCGAAATGTATAATAAAAAAATGAAACACGTCAATCGGGATAAATTGCCGTAGGCGTTCCATCGAACTATCCAGTCAGGTGACTTAGACAAATTTCGTGGGCGTACCGTTTGATTTTTAGTTCAACCCGCCCGGCCGGCAGACCGTGTGCTGGCCAGCTATTAAATAATCTTTCAGGAGAAAAAAAATAATAATAAAAATCAGTCTGACAAAACCGTAATTCGTTATAATTAAATTCTTTGTGAGACACTATGCAGCCCGTAGTCTCTGGATCGACTCGTCCTGTGTTTAATTGCCGGCTGGCTTCTATACGTTACACGATCGGAAACGATTTCTCGGATTCTGTGAGAACACATTGCCGCCGCCGCGTCGAGATTGATGAACGAAAATCGTGTGCAAGCCGCTTACGACCTGTTACGGCCTTCGACCGTACGAGTCGCTTAAAAATTATAACGCGTATTCAACGTGTGAATTTTGAGCGGATGCGGTTCACTTATTTTTTATCGACTCGGCATATATTAGTAAACTCATTTTAACGCAGTTTAATTTTAAAAATAAATCATGTTTATCACGATGTTTCGTTAGGAAAAAAGTAAATCCACTGACGCACCATTAGTTCTGCAGTTAAATATAGCGTTCCTCTAGCATACACTGAATGTTTTAATTGGACAAAAAATAGGATCAAATAAAGAGGAGTTCCTTTAAATTATTTTTAAAGAAATTAACTTGGCGCCAAAGTCAAAAAGGGAGTTTCCGCGCTATGGTTTAACGTACAAAATAAGATCGTATTAAAATGAGAACCCTTTCTAAAACAGCTGCAAGTAAAAAGACAAATTATTGAAATATTTAAAATAAAACTAATATAAATCTTGTAGAGCGAACTTTCGCACAAATCCGTCGCCAGAGGTAAACTTCCCAAGTCGGATTTTTTTGACAAATAACCTCACCTCATTTACAAAAAAAAAAAAAATTGGGATAATTCAACTCTGACGTACAAATAACGATTTACCTATTTTGATTTTGTATTGCTTCTGTAAAACTATTTCTTTATTCGCATTGAAAGCATTTGAATTTATAAAAACACATACAATATAATTGGAAATAACTACATGCGCAATGTTGTCACCTCGAAAAAAAGTTATTTCAGCAGTCTAAATGGACCACATCTTGGGACGTTGTCGACCCACATGCGTTTACAATAAAGACGGGATTTTTAATTAAAACGCTTTTGGTTGATTTACAATAGGCACGTCGCCGGACAGTAGTAATTTATACTTTCGACTCGCATATACGTACAACACCAAAGAAAGGTCATGCATGTACATAATTGTGCACACTACGGTTTCTTGTCGCCGGACTGTTCTATACGCGGCGGTGCCGGTCATTCTCATTTTAGTACCCTATTTACGAGTGAATAATGCGAAAACAGTGGACACGCCGGCGGTACTATGGGAATATGGGAGTGTTATTTAAATCGGGAGGTATGCGAGTCAGTGTCTTTATGTAAATACACTTGCGACGGACCTTATTAGTGAAGGGGGACGTCGTTGCTTGCGCACAATGTGTGTCCGGTGCGTGCATAAGTGTATACATACACACGCACAATAGCGACAACTCCGAGAGGTATACATACCGAGGAACAAGCGGCGACCGCAATATAACGTACAGGCGGTCGAGAAGGGACGGCGACACAAGAAAGAGAAACGCTGTACATAATGTCCACTCGACGTCACGCTTAATAAATTATTCACCACCGCCACCGTCGCTTCTCTCTCTCATTCAATACATCTTTTTCTCTATTGCTGTAATTTCCAGGTCAGCGATGGCATAAAAAAATAACCGCACACGGACCGCTGGACACCACCTTTGGTCCACAACTTTTCGGCTCCAGTTTTACCCGTCGCTTGATCTTCTCTCGCACATTAAGTCCGATTCGCTACTTATTACTGTATACTATGCATTATTAATATACAATACCACAAAGAACGTGGACATCGGCAAACCCTTTTGTCACATTCGCTTTTTGTTTCGCTAATATTAACAGTAGTCGTGTGCCCATAAATACACTCTTGTGCATACAGGTCGATTGAATAAATGACAGTTTTTTATTTAGAAATCCTAAGGGAAACTTTCAAGTGGGAAGGTTTTATCGAACAGTCATATAATTTGCATGCACACAACACGACCAATTTAATTAAATATCACTGAAAAGTGGACGACTTTTTATTTGAACATTTATGTTTTATTTTTTAACGGAAATTTTATAATATTCCTTCGGCTTGAATTTAAGTAACGGTAATTTAGATATAAAATTTAAATTTTATCCAATCAAAATTTACTATCTATGGTGTTTATACACATATAATAGATCAACTATTTATTATTAAAACAAAATTTAGGTTCATAAAATTGATAATGGAAGTTAGATGAAACGACAAATGTAACTTCTGTTACAAACTTAAGGAATCTCTTGTTTTATTAAAACACATCTGTTGGTTATTTTAACTATTTTGAAAGCACTTCTCAATGATATTTAATGTCATACGTACGATAGAACTATGAAGACAGTAATTACACGATAAAAATAGTACCTAGTATTTAAGTTTTTTACATTACGGTAAACTTAATTTATTATTAATAATAATATTATTAAGGTTAACCATAGATGCACACCAATGGTTAATAATAACATTATATTATAAAAAGTAATCGAAATACATCTAAAAATAGATATAATCTTTCTAGTAATTTCTACAGCTGTTATTACTATCATTAAGTTGTTACTATAATATTTACACAACATATCAAAGTTGTTCTCCTAGATTAAAGTATTAAATATATGTACTAATACCATAAAATCGTTTTATAAATAAATAAAAAATTAATACCTTCTCAGCTTCGCATCGAAGCTAAAAATAAATATATAATCTCAGTAATTAAATATTTTAGTAATTGTAAAATACTAATTATAGTAATAGTGAATTGAGATTTTCAGCTAGTAATCAAGGTTTTACTTGATGATAATTTTTATGAATCTTCAAAAATTTTAATTGTGTAATCCATCTAATTTTTTCAAAGCAAAACATTTTCAAAAAATAATAGTAATAAGCAGTAGGTGAATGTGAGCCAAGACAAGATCATTAAAGTTTAGAGATTTATCATTCTTAAATATTAACTTTTCAATTGAACTGATTTTTTATGTATAAAATAAATTAAATTAAAAACTGTCGTTTTCATATGTATGCATAAAGTCAAAAACATAATTCTTAGATAAATTTGACTTAGTTGTTATGTTTATGAATACTTTTTTAAAAAGATAGATAAAAGTTTTACGTGAAATTATTTTTTTTAATTAAACATTTAGCAATTAAAAAAAAAAAAATGTTTATAAATATTTTTTTAAGGTTATAAAATAATTAAAACATAATTTCTAGTCCCTTTTGTTTTCTCTTTCTTGAATATTCCGATTAATCGACGCTGTAAGAAATTATCTAAAAATTCCCAAATGATATTTTTAACATAAACGTTAATTTAATGCACAAATATTGTAATGTACAAATATAACACTTTTGCAGTAAGTGTTGATAAGTAGTAATTACTTATCAACTCTTACATTGAATGCATTAAAACTTCCAGTAAATGTCTGTGAAAATTGGTATTAAGAGTCTACAAATTTTCACTGTTGTTTATTTATGAATGAAAAATTATATGAAAATAATGTATACTAAAAGTCCTTAATTTACTCAAAAATGAAAAAAAAAAGATTTAACAAAAATATTAAATATTAAAAACCGTTAATTGATACCAAAAAGCACAAAAAAACTTTAAAAATGGACGGATAATATGTATTAAACTGATTTTCAGGTGTTAGAGATAAAACAATTAATATTTGAATTCAATAATTTGATCTTGTATTATCATAAGAACCAGAATACTTTGAAACTATATACCGAATGATGTCAAAGATATTAAGATGTACTCGTTTCAGACTACATTCCTCTAGTAAATTCTACAATAAAATCACCTAAACCATATAAATACCTAGTTTATAAATAATAAGTTAAAAATATCATGTCATTAAAGTGATATGCTGTCAGATCTTGTATCATTTATTCAAGGATGTTTATACAGTTGTAATGGTACCCTTCATTTTTGTTTTTCAATTTCACAGTAAATGTAATATCTAGTTTTTGTTTGGTATTCCTGAAAAAACTCAATAATAACGGGGCAAGGTAGTCAGCCATTAAATATGGTGCGTGTGCACTTACGTTTTTTCTAAAAAAATAATAATAATATCGTATAATTATGGGTTGCGTTCGAATGCGCTTCTCCATTGGTGTGTTTGGTCTGCTGCTGTACAATTTGTTCGGGTTACACTGCGAGAGTGGGAAAGTCACTATGAACTCAATAATAAAACATAATACGAATGATTTCAAAATGTTTTCCTAAAATAAACGTCACACGACGATTACATGAAATAATAATGATAGTGTTTCATGTGTTAAGCTACAAAAATAGTACAGGTAATATATTATTTGCTGTACAGGCGATGATTCGTTGATAATTATGCGTCACTGCACCGACCACATAGACCTAAGACGTATTCATTTACGATTTTTAATTGTAAATCGTTTTTACGACGTTTTATTTTTTTATTCTCGACTCCTTCCCCACACGGCCGCCCGAAACACGGTCGGTTAATTTCAACTCATCTCATCCGCCGAACCGCTTTGGTGGCCTAAAAACAAACATAAGGCGATACGCGAATTTTTCCAAAACTACAAACCGTTGATAATAATTCACCGGGTAGCAAATCTTTCCCCTTTTTCCTGAGGAAGTGCCCGTTTTGCATTTCGCATAGGGGTGGAATTATTTTTAATTCTAATATTTGTTGGTTTTATCGTCGTCGCGCTTACCCCTTACTCCACCAGACCCGTCGCAGCGTTTCCGTTGAAATTTATGATCTCTTTTCCCTTGCGCCGTTTCTATTATTCTACCCTCTCTCCCCACCGACTCACTATCTCCTTTTTAGTTCCCGTTAATGAACTTAAAACTGCCTTATGTTACGGGATTGTTTTCGCTTTGGTCGTGTCTTTTTTTTCTTTCTTGCCGGTTTCCCGTCCCTTTTCTTTTTCCCCGTGCATTTTTTACGACGCCACCGCCTATCCGTTATTAAGTCCGCACAGATTAAACGGCCAATTATTTCCTTAGGTGCACTTCGCTCTCCGGTTAAGTGAAAAATAACTCGAGTCCCATTACCGGGGTCGTAAACACGGCTTTTGCGGACAGCGGATAAGCACTTTATGTACACTTTTCGAACAATATTCTTGGATGTATCTTTATCTGAACGCACCTTGTTCGGGATTTCATGAAATACTTAAGCTCAAAAGAACGTCGTTAAAATAGGACATACTGTACGCAATATTTCGCTTAATTTTTTAAATTTTAAGTACTAACTAATAACTAATCTAGATTCTTCAGTCATGAACTTCAGAAATAGTTTAGAATATGTGACGGTTAATTACTATAAAACAAATTCTAACAATTTTAATAATGATAGATAAAAAAAAAAATCAAATGTCCTTAGACAATTATAACGTCATTAGAATTTCTCTAATCAGAACTACCTATTGCCCATATATATATATATATTTGTTGTCACAAACAGGTGGATAATAACATATTATTTAACGATTTTTGTTACATTGATAAAATTTCATAAACAATTATAATAACTTAAAAATATCTATCCTTAAATAGAAAAAAGTATCAGTTACGCGTGAGGTCATCCCATTATGATGATCATCGTATAAATTATATTAAAAAACATTTTACCACCGAAAAATGAAATATTATTGAAACTAACAATGACATCTAATTGTACTACTAAATAAATTTACTGTGTTACAACATTCGCACTATATAAGTGGACCAATAATCATTCTAATACAATACTTATCACTCATCTTGTTTTTCCTCTAGGGAAACAACAGAACGTCGAATGGATAAGAACTAGTAGCGTTAAAAAAATAAACGCCAACATGATAGTTGACCTGTGATTGTAATGCTCGGATCATAGGGTCATAAATCAAGTGGTCTTGCAACTCTTAGTTACCCCCCCGTAGAGGGTCTGGTTACATAAAGAATACGCGGAAAACGTACAAGAGAAAAAACTACACTGTGGCAAACAACCTTAAAAATATACAAAAAGAAAAATGGATAGTGTGTGTGTACTTAATATATTTGTCCTCTGAGACTAATCTTAACCTTAAGTGTCGCCCTCGGTCGATGGTTGCATCGACAATAATCGCTCGCCACCGCTGCCGCGGGGTCTTAAAAACTTGATGAGCCGTACGTCTTTTTATTGCCTAGATGACATTTTTGAACCCGCTCGCCGTTCGTACGGAACCGCGTACTCGTTGACATTCAATATGTCAACCAAGTTAACATATAAATAAACAAACCGGTGGATGTTTTAATTTTAGACTATTATTTTTGTCAATTACCTGCAAACATTTTCCGTAATTCAAAACTCAAAAAGATTTTGATGAGAAATTATAAATATGCAATTATTAAACACTATTTTTAATTTATAAACTATAAATTAAAATCTGTTTTACCAATTAATCGGTTTAGTGACATTCTTATGATATTTAAATAAATCTTCATTAAAGTACTTATCGTTATAGTTATTTATCAATGTTGTTAATTACATGCGATTACTAACGAAAATATTATCACGAGTCTCTTTATTTAACTATCATATGCAAGTCACACAATCAGTTGCGGCTATAACAAAATTCAACTCATTACTGTGACTAATTTTTCTTTTCGATTTCAGTGTACTCTCTTTGTCAGTCAAACTCATACAATAACGCGATGATATATTTAAAAAACGCCATAATTTGACCCTCAGGTTTAAATATTCTCTTAGGGTCAATCGAAATGTTTAACCGCACTGTTAAAAGTAGAAAAATATCTTATTGTGTTATCTTTCTATACGAGCTATTTTGAATTCCGCGCAAAATTCGAGCGCTTGAAAAAACTATAAACTAATTACTGTTGAGATAGATAATAACAACAATAAAACACTTGGTATCGTTAATCTGTTTTACTTTTTATATCAAGACTTGTGCAGTATTTAATGCAAAGATATAAACTTTTTCTTCTTCGGCGAATAACGTTTACTTTATTGTTTTTCATTTCCTTTAGGGTTTTGGTGTATTTCGATTTTTTTTTTCTTCAATTTATACATGCGACGCTTATATACACTTCGTCTTCCTTCTCCGTAACCACTGTAAAGCCCAGTGGCGAACCGCAGAATTGGAATTATCAAGAAATTAGTGCGAGCAAGACGAAACAAAAGTATAAAAAAACAACAACCGCCTGGTTGTGCAACTCGAGCGAAAAGAAAATCTTTTTCTAATCTTAATCTGCATACGAAACAGGGGCGGTTTGGAAAATTCAACAGATAGCTTTTTACTCGGGTAGTTTTTAAGCTCGATTTTTTTTTTTCTTTATTTATTTTTTTTTTACTGCCGAATAAATCTGAATACATTAAACTGACGGTTTCGAAAAACACGAATTCCTCCAAAATTTCAATCAGAGTTTTGAACTTTCTATTGAAATACATACAAACTTTGCGGTCTCGTCCCACGCGGATTTTATAACAATATTTCAATGTTAAACCAAAATTAAGATTTAAATGTATTGCCTAACTCATAGTTATAACATTAAACTAAATGTGGAATCCATCAGTATGTGACAACGGGTTATGGGTCGGATAAGACAACAGCAAGTAAATTAGAGAATGCACCGTCGATTTTCAAAACATATTAATCTTGTAAGTGGTTGTGCGGTAAACGGGCGAGAACATGTAACAATTATTTTATGAGAATAGACTGCGATGCGCTCATAGAGTGTTTTATTAATGAAAATACGATACACGTGTTTCATATAATATAATATGTATAAGGCGGCACTTTTCCCTGGGCCCGAATGATAATAGCGATTCATTAATGTGTAATACATAATGCGTACGTCGTCCAGTAACAAAGCAAAATTTTTCTCTTCTTTTATCTCGCGTATTTCTGTATAAAGCATTTTTTTTTTATTTATTAAAATACTGGTAGCTACCGAATGTGTGAACGCGATCTCTCCTTACCAATGTAATACAATAATAAACAGATGAACGCATGTATGCTCGACCCGCGCGTTTTTTGTCCTTTTTTTTTTTTTATCTCATTTCAACATGCCATGTCATTGCTTAACTCCTTTCACGTGTAACGTGTAGAAAAACCGTTTACGGTGGCCATCGGTAAACATCAAGGCCCACCACGTCGGACACATATTCAACGAATACAAGACGGAGAAGTTCATAAAATAACCAAACCGGCGGACATTAAAGAACGTATACTCGTAAACTATTATTCTTGTACTCGTGTACAGTGTGTTCGTACACACAGTTCACTTTACGCGTACGTGTATTTTTATTCGTGTATGGGCGGTGCAAACAGAATGAAGTTCACGCCTCGGTTAGTCTAAGATTTGTTTTGTATAAATTCGGAATGTCGGTATGTCACTTAGTACAAGTTCAAACGTGTGTGAAGAATCTCCCGGGCAAACTCGATTTATTTTTACATTTTAATATTCTACAATTATTACCAATTATCTATTCTTATTCAAAGAATTATCAATTTCGACGTGTCAGCATCAAGTATTTTTTCAAAAACCAAGTTCTACTAACAACACCAAAGTGTGTATATGAATTCACTTTTTATTCTGCTAGAACCAAATGAACTATGAAAATCAGCGTACTTTGCTCAGTCGGGAAAGCTTCGTGCTTCGGTACGTTTGTATCGGTTGCGATTCCGCTGCGCTGGACTATGTAGATGGTTTTCCATGTACACAACAAGCGTAACTTTTCAGGGAAGTCGTTCAATATGAATTTATCGTATTAGTTTAGATAAATTATTACTCTTTTTCAATTGATTAATTCTTGTTTAGATTGATTCCGGTCTAATTTAATTGGTATTTTAACGCCACTGTTTCTGCAAGAAATAGAAAAACACTTACTATTTCATTTAGTAATCATACTCGAAAAAAACAAGTTACGTTGTAGGGGTATCACAGGTGTTGTAGTGTAAAAAGTTAAAAATTCATATAGCGTGGTCAATACACTACACTACATGTTCGCCTTAATTAAAATTAGACTGGTATTATTACAACTGAAATGGCATTGTCACGTATGAACATCCACAAAAAGCGTCTTAAAAACGCCTTGTCATCATCGATTTCATCTATTCATTATGATTTGTATTCATAAATTGGTACAGTAGTGTAACACTACCGTATCGATTTATCGCCTACGTCTTACCGACACAAGTTCGCATCCATGTTTGTGGCTATAAACTGGCACGTGCTGTTTAGTGCTGCCAAATAGTTCAGTTGTATAAAAAAATGAACGCGTTCCATTTGCGGATTACATTCTAAATCGCTGCAGATTTTAAACCGTGACTTTCGAAACGTTTCATTTTGTTTGTTTTTTTTTGCAGCTATTTATTTGGTATTTATTTAAAATGTCCTTTTTCGTTCATACGACAGTTGAAAATAAATGCCGTTTGTTTATGCGGGTTATAGACAGTCAGGGCGCGGAAAAAAAATATGTTTATACTCTGTAAAGACAAGTGAAACAGAAGAGGCTAAAAGAAAAAATCGCGGTCGGCGTGAGGATGTATAGGATATTTATTATGTATGTAGGGACGGCCAAAAGGAGAGCGGTCAGACCTGCGATATAATACTACGGCGGCGGTGGCGGCGGCGACGTCGAAACGGCACAGAGAGCAGCAGCCGCCGCATGAGAAGAGACGAGTTGACTCAGCAAATTTGTTGATTAATGATGGCCGTTTGCGGTGGCGGCGTGGGCCCCGAAACGGCAGCCGCGGCAGTGCGCGCACACACACATACACACAGATCGGCTATGAATACAACTTAACACGAGGCGGCTTGTTATATACGTATACATCGACTAAAGCCACCGAGCAGGAAGCCCTTTTCTTTTGCTTTTAAAAACCTTTTACACAGTGTATAATATACATACCGATATAATAATGCCGCGTATACACGCGAGTTTTTTACTGTTTAAATGAGCGCGCGCGTCCCAACACCGAGTGACGGCGGCATAAAGATCTTCAACTTGTGTTGCCGTTAAAAATTCACCATCATTGTGTCGGGAGGTTACACACCGGCGGCCAAGACCTGAATATACTCCTACTTGATTTGATTGTTACCAAACAATCATAGTGAGAGATAACGGTCAGTTTTAATAGAACCAAAACGATTCTCCAAGAGTTTTTTCAAAGATGTTCGAATACATGAAAAACTTTAATAATAACCTTTTTAGATGACATCATAATATATTGACTATCGAGAGAAATTAGATATAGCCATAATTATTCAATAAACATTATTTATTGCCAGACATTTCATTTTATTTATGCCATCAAATTCAAGTTATAATTTATTTATTTTATTATAAAATTTATTAACTGGACCTTAATCTTGCATGCAAGTCATCATCATATTATTTTTGATAAAAAACGTGATATCCTCGGCCTAATCTTGAATTCGATATAAAGAAACGCCAACGGGTCTTCTCTGTTGTAAGTTTAGCGTTTATTATATTTGAAAGGAACTCGAGCAAAATAATAATGAAAAATTGGTGTAAATATTTTTATGACGAACATTTTTTATGACATTTATGGTGATCATTTATAACGTGTATAATGTTTTGTTTTTCAGCTTTTCATAAGTGCCGTCAAAGCAAATCGGAATTACGGCATAAAATCTCGTTATTTCACTTTGATTTGTATGAGAACCCACAAAATAAATATTTTGTCTTGTTTCATCGGAAAACTGTAATAGTCATGACGAGAAACGATGTGCGGTTAGAGTTGAGGGCAAGAACAGTAGGCGTCCAGAAATGGACCCTCGAGCATTACTAAACGAAACCGATGGAAAATAAATAAAAAAATAAATCTGTGGTGGCATAATAATCTCCAGGAGACGAAAAGGCGATGGTTCTTGTATTATTGATGATCGCACCTAGTGTCCGACGTCGTTGTTTCCATGTTGCTGCGTAATCAAAACCATCGTACTGCTCCTCTTGGCCCGTTCAGCAGATCATCCCTTGGTGGTTACAACACTTCCGCCGGCAAGGCTTTAGCCGATGACTGTCGCCTTTCTATCTCAATCCAGTTGATGGGGCGACGATAGTCCATTTCAGCTGTGTCACTCCGTCGCACATCCGTCAACGTCCTGGATTCTAGTAACAGCTATAATACGCGTTAGACGGACATTTATCTCGGAAGTGTATCAATCGATATAAGTGCACCACTTGACGGGATTGCATAAAAAAGGAAAAACCACAGCGTTAACTTAATCTTACAAAGTGTCGTTGGCCCAACACTTCTATAGAGAAAACAGAGTAGGCGACAAAATCATAGACTATGAAATAAAATGTGACGATAAAACTCGTTTATTTAATTAAAAATATTTTTACTAAGCAAACTAAAAAAAAAACATATTGTTGGGTTCTTAAATAATATTAACCACCTACTCTTAAATAACATATCAATGGCATTATCGGTGTTTTGTCTTAAGGAATATGAATAATACATTTCTTTTATAATTTACAATTTTTTACATCGTTACCATATATTTATTTTGATTCTGTGGGATTCCATCAGCCGAAACAATACCCATGTAACATGTATTACAATCGCATTGAATTTAATTTGAATTTTTATTTTCAATTTACTTCACGGTTTTAGATAAAAATAATAATGACATAAGATCAACAATTTTGCAAAATGGTCTTTTAATGTAAAAAACAACAAATCGATATTCGCGTAGAAATGAAAATGCTCCCCCAGTCGACCTTGACTGTTTAGCGCCCTTTAAAATATTTCTTTGGGCATCACCCTTGGTTGGAATTCATTATTGCAAAAAAAATAATATTTAAATCGTAAAACCTTAAAAAAATAATGCCGCATGGAAACTCGATTAATTTTATTAACGTAGCCCCACTTTTTGTACTTATAATGTTTTTAATAATTTATTTAAACTTTGGTGGTATTTTTTTAACGTTTTCGTGTTTTACATGTACTTTTGATTTGAAAACTTTTTTAAGTAAGCACGATATTTTTTTCCACAACGCAAATGGTAACATAAATTTCTTTCTATCACTGTGCGACAGTTCCATATTTTTATAATTTACTTATAGCGACGTAGACAAGGGAGGGCTAAAGGGGAAATAGCCCTCCCCATTGGCCAATTACTATTAACAGTATATTACTCTAGTGCTAGTAGAAGTATTTAATACGAAATGAAAATATCTTTAGCCCCTCCCCCAAGCAAAAATCCTGTCTATGCCATTGTTTATTCAAACATCAATGAACGCTACGACCTGAATTTAGCAAAACTTTTTATTCGACATAACACTATTGGGTGTTTAAATAAATAAACGGTTATATTTTTCATGAAACTCGAGCGGACCAGCCGACAACAAAAGGGTCAACACGTTAAATTTAGGTTACACGCCATAAACATGAAACGTGTCTTCTTCGAGCCCAATTGAAAATATACAGTTACACTGCACGTCTACAGAATAACAATCGTTGACATGCAGTCGTCGAGGTTATTCGCTACATTCGTGGGCTGCCCTCGTATGATCTACCACTCAATTGCTTAAAACAATAACGATAGATCGTTTAGTGTGCTCTACTTACAGTGAATAACCTGCGCTCTCACTGGAAAACTGATGAGAAAAAACTAAAGTTTTCGCGTGGTGGACGAATGAAAAATTGACATCATCAACTCGACACAACAACCAAGAGTGTGTTATACTTTGCACGATGAAAGTGAGGAATGGATAAAGAGGCGGCGTGAGAAAAAAGAAACAAGAAAAGGGCAAAAACCGAAGAAAATGGACAGTTTTTTCCCTTTTCGACCATTTGTCTTAACACTTGGGCCGCCACAACTAACAATATACCCGCCGATCTATAGACACTCACACCTAAGTAAAAATTTTACACCATCACGTCTGTCAAATGAATAGGTTTTACTATACACTATTTGTTCACAGTCGTTTTTCTGAGCTTTTATACAGTAGCTGCATTAACCTTACTTTATCTGCAACCAAACCTGTTGAACATTTCCGTTTCCTACAAATACCTTAGAATTAAAAACATTAATTAGTATTAATATTAATAAATGTTAATATTTAGGAATATCATTTCTAATAAGCTCTATTATTTATCTACAAAAAAAATAATTTCTATTTTACATTAATTATTACTATAAAGCAGTTGTTATTATCAAAAATATATATATCTATAAAATTTATAGATATATCTTATATATTAAAGATTTAATGTTTAAAATAATAATAAAAAACAAATCATTATAAAAGAAATAGTAATGTTTAAATCAATAAATCATACACTCATAATTATATTATTTTTACTACAATGAAACATATCTTAAGTGACAGAATTACTGTCAGACATGAAGAAAGTGTCAGATGATAATGATGATGAATATTCCAACAAAATATTTGTTAGTGTAATACATTTTTTAATCTTGTAACAAATAATTTTGTTTAATGAACAAAAAAATATTGCCGGCTGAATATTAATATATATTTGTTGATTTAACTAGGGGTTTTTTTAGTACATACATACATAAGTTGATTCAAAAAATTCAGCTCACCTTGACAAAACGCATATGACTAAAATTGTATAATTTTTGTGTGCCCAACCAATGAAATCTAACTATACAAGGTGCTTGTGTTTAGTTGAGGTGAAAACAATATTTATAATACTCGTATGAAATAATAGTATACGCGCATAGCATTAAGTCTGTCGATTGCGCACGCGAATTCTTCATTAGTGATGGGCAATTTTTGGATTTTTTCACAATACAACGATAACACTCGCTTAAGCCCCCTTAGCAAGTACCCCACCTTAAGTCATAGTACCACAATACGAAGCAGCGCGGGTTTGTTATGACTTGTGTGTATAATAATAATAATACAGTGGTAGCTGTATAAAAACAAATTAATGTTCACGAAAACATATAATAATTTATGAACTAGACTGTTTACTAAACACGAAGGAGTTAAAATACGTGCGACACGACAACCTACCAACCGTAAAAAATTAATCGATAAAAAAATCTTCAACATTTTCATCAAAATGTTCATCAATTTCACTGAATTATTTTATGTTTTACTTGATGTTAAAAAGCCATCTATCTAGACATAATTATTTACAATATTTAATTGTATAAAAAGTTCGTAGGAAATTATTATCAGACATTTATTTTGGTATGAATGAACTTATTCCAAACACAAGCAATGCTTATTGGAGAGGTGTTAAATATATTTTATTATTTATGTTGTAAACATTTTTTTTATTTGATGAAATAAACTTATTATTATTATTATTATACACTGTAAAATTCGAGTTGAAATTATAAAAATTCTTTTTGATGTACTTGTTAAAACAGTAGTTTTCGAGTAAAGATATTTAACTTATTAAAACCGTTGATATTAGAAACAATGATAAAAAATGTATCAAATAAAGAACATTTCATTAATATAGCATAGAGTTTTTGTTATTAACATCATCAGTACCGAGATAAAACAACATCGATTAATTTTTTCCATTTAATTCAATCAAAAATAATGATGGATTCGTAAAATTGTATAATTACAATCTTGTACCTAAATTAAAAACTGTTTAATTGATTAATGTGTTCTCGATGTGTGTGTGGCTAGGTAAGTACATTAAAATAAGTGTAAACGATTGTTCGTCGATGCGTTAAAAAATAAAAAGGATTCATCGGGTAAAAGTTGGCATATAGATTTTACCTAAAATATAAGGGTCTCGATTTAGGTTTCAGCCTCGGTCGTTGTCGATACACATAATCAATCACTGCCGGAGGGCACGTTCCGTGCCGCCGCCGTTAACTAAGAAACTTCGTCAGTCGTCAAATTCATTCATACTAACCGACTACCTCCCCACGGTGTACCGCCGCAGCCTCTTCTCGTGTGTATACACTTCTACTCCGAATAAACCACCTCCTTCGCATAAAACGTTCGGAGATCTAACCTATTTATCCCTTACAAATAACTCGACCCGATCGACGGCGGTGTCGTTCGTTAAATTGATTGAACCGACAGCGACGGACGACAGCGGCTCCGCCGTCGATGGTTTCCAAGTATATGATGTTAAAAATAATAAAAAATTTATCACCACTCCAAGCAGTTTCGTATTTGCTAAGAGTAATTTTATTCATTTGGAAACTGATGATACCATACAGACAGACACGTTTGTATGTATACGTTATATGTTGTAGGATTGATTTGTAGGGTGTTTGACCGCAACAACAAAATACTAACCACCTTACTATTATTACAATATTTATGTTTGCTTTCCGAGACTAACGAATACACGCAACTCGGAGGGAATTGATCTTAATTTGTATTGAACGGGTACGAAAAACGATCGGTTTTTTTTTTTTTATCTAAAAATATCTATGTTTAAGTATAATTTTTGATTATTAATGAACATATTTATTTAATAATAATGAATAATATTGAACATTAATTTCCTAAAAAGAAACTGTTTTTAATTTTAATCAAATAAAACTGCCAAAACTACTCGAACAAATATATAATGATCAGAACAATAGAAATTAACAGCCAGTATATATTGTACAAAATGTAAATGCGTTGGCGCCGCACTCGACGAAATTGGAGGATTTGTAAAACGCGTCTGGGGACCGACGGTGTAGTGGCGACCGGATTACACGGAGGGCTTAACGCAAAACGCTAGGTGATATGGACACACGGCGTGTCGGTTCGTATATAGGAATAGGCAATGGAAAACCGAGGGGTTTGTTTCTGTACACACAATATATTTACCGCACCTCCCCCGGCGGTGACTGTGGTGGCTGCGGCGGCGGGTTGACTCTGACAAATCGCATATGATTACGGAGGTGCTCGCCCGTGTGTTATTATTATGTCATTAGTGAGCACGACGGCGACTGAAGGGTGTCTACACACAGCCCGGACTACAACGGCCGCCGCTGTATAGAGTCCTACTATTCGTGCGTATAAACTACACCGAAAAAAAATATATAAAAAAACGCTGCAATATAATAAATAGGAATAATAATAAGTACCTACTACTACTGACAGGCATACGTGTACTAGATATTACACTAACGTATGTTACCGCGGAGAGCAACAAAAGTTAAATGTCAAAACAAAAATATTGCGCCGCATTTTATTTTTAATATTCTTTTTTTTTTATTTCCTCCACGAACATTTGTTCAATAATACTTTTACATTTTGTGACAAATAATATTTTATTTCGTAGTAGGTCGGTTAGTCGTACTTTATTTTTTCATTGTGCTTTTCCGTTGCGTTTTCAGGAATAAACCGTGTGAAAATTTAATTTTTTTATTTTCTTTAATACATAATTCACGACGAACGAATTGTACCCACTCGCGGTGTACTTTTGTCCTGATAGGAATGTATTCACGAAATTTATTTTACCGTTGAAATTATAAAAATCGTTATAATAGCTAAGATTTTTATAGAGAAATCTTTAGACCTGTCTACGTTGACGGAAAGACAGTGTTCCGCGAAATAACCATAGCTTGTGTAAAGAACACTATTGTAAAATAAAACAACGTCACTCTACCTATGTAAGTGCATTCATACGTGTAATGCAGTTTATCGTTAGTACAGACGAGTGGAAAAACAGAAAGAAAAAAATTAGAAATTCAGATTGGCTGGAATGTGAAGGATAAAATCCGCCGCATAGGAGAGAAGGGGATCGAAAATCTCGGTCGCGGCCGCGTTTAAAGCTTTTTGTGTCTGAGATCGCGGCCAATTTATCAAAAAATATGTTTTGCTTCCCCGCCGCCCATGTACGTAAAGTGAATCGTATCTTCATAATAATATTACTACGGTGACATTTCCCCGTCATTTTTTCGTTTTACGACCATTTTTCTTCGACTACTCGCTTGTCGACCGCCCGTCTTACACACGCTAGCAAGACGGCCCACTCCCGTTCCTATTTTACAGCGGCCACCACATACACACAAAAGCCCTCGGCTTCATTTTTTAACTCACAAAATGACGTGGAAATTGAATCAACCACCGCGTCCGTGACTTTTGCGTATACGAATATTTTTATCCTAAAGCGTTTTTAACGTAGTACGATAAGTGACAGCGCCTCGTGTTTTTTTATTCGTATTAAATATTACAAGCAGACTTATTTAACCATTCAATACTCTTTTAATTTTATTTCCCTATTCAAATGTTCCATTACTATAGTAACTCTGCGCCAATCACTTTTTAAACTTTTAATACAAAATAATAATGTGTATACCGCAGAGCACCACTTTAAACACAAGTCGGGGAGGGATTGAATTAAAAAAAAAAAAAAGGAATGTTCGTTAACGACACTGTTGAAAAAGTTTATTATTAATAATTTTTTTGTTCACGTGTATGATGATATATAGTTGTAGTTATTGTATTACTTTTTAACGTACACATCCGAAATATCCGAATCAACGGAAATTGGTACGTCAATCAATTCCTGTGAGCGCAGGAAGCGGCTTTGAAAAAAAAAAGGTACATGACATTATTATAGGTATAAATAAGAGAGGAGAGGTTATTAATAATCCTTCTATTTCTCTCCTAACACACACTAAGATTAATTATTGTTGTGTGCACTCCCTCCGCCACTGCAGCCGCTTGGTCGATTTTCAACAAGTCGTCCTTGGTTCTATCCGACGGTCATTTTTTCCTCTCTCACTCCATCTTTTCTACGGCGATTCATACATAAAATACTCACACAGTCGACACCACAACTGCTATAATTACTACGTTTGTGTACCTGTGCAGCTTACGCGAAGAGAAGCCTTGGAAGTCGGAGCTGGGTAACCGAATATGACAGCAACAACGAGGGAGAATGCCACCCATCTTACTTGAATTATACACAACTAAACAACAATAGAAAAATAAACATCATTTTATGGTATTCATCACTGCACCAGTGACATTCACGGCCATAATATATTTATCGTTTTAATTACACGTTTTTATTTGTGATTTAACAAGAAAGAGGGATTTAAACAAAAGTTCTCATAGACATATTCTAAGCCAGAGTGGACAATTTAAATTATTTACGAACTCAATGAAAATTTCCTTGTGCGTCGAGTATGTAATTTCAAAATAAGTCATTATAAAAAGCATAAAATATAATAGTTTGTGTACTATAAACAGCTGTATAAATATAACAAAAAGAGGCAGTCGTTGGCGTTGCTATGGTAAACGCAAAACCCTGAAACACCCAAGTTAATGCACACGCCTATAATTCACAAATTTATATAACATATTTTTATATTACAATGCGTTAATTTTATGTCAAATAGGTTGCGCATAAAATAAATCTGATTATATGTATATATAA
>NW_026099610.1:0-11777 GCF_025091365.1 Daktulosphaira vitifoliae | reverse complement strand
ATTTTACAATCTCAATTTATCATAGTTATTTATTTAGTGCACAAATATTATTATTTAAATAAATCTTTTTAATATTCAATATTTATAATAGTTGACATGTAATAAATTATATATATTTGTAAAAATAAAATCTCAATATATTTTAAAAAAACAACTAAAGTTTACCACTAAATATTACATAGAATTATATTTAAAATTATAAAATAATTAATAATATTGCATAAATTTACCAAATTATCTCTTTTTTTATGTATAAATATCATTAATACGAACAAATATACTTATATAATAAACTTTGCCTTGAGTGATTATATAAAATGAATCTATAAATTTTAAATATTTATCTTTATTTTATTTACCTAATGCATTAAAGAGTAACCACTGGAAATCCGCAAATCACTTTGTAAGACAATGTATTATACACTAGACTATTTATAACTGTATAATATAAATGTATAATTCCGATTTTATCAATAAAACGTTTTTAAATCGTTATACATTTACTGTGCGATAACACTTAAGACGTGTCTCATTTTAGCACAGTTTTTCCAATTCGGAATCTTAGCAAACACACGTCTATTGATGTTCTCGGAAAATCAGGAATAAAGGTATAGTAATAGAAGTTACATATTTCATCATCCATGTGTTTTTTATTTTTTCGCGTTGTAGAATTTCATACGCACTCGTTCAAGTCTCTCTTTCAAGAAATAATTATTGTCCGCCGTCCACACAATACATGACACACATAAATTAAAAAATAAATTTCAATAAAATATCAGATATCAAAATTTGATTGAACTTGAAGTGTATCCATCATCCAAATTCAAAAATCTTGAAAATAAATAATAAAATTTACTGTTTATAAAAAAATTAACAAGTAATCTAATGCGCTATCAACGGCAACGAATTTTTAACCGCTTACTATTAGTTTGATAAAGACAATTTTACTCGCATTTAATGATGAATAATATAGACAGAATTTTCAACAATATCGATGTATAATTTGCGACATTTATTTATCAATGTGTTAAGCAAAAATCTACGTACAAACGTATAAGTATTGTGCACAAGCCATGTGCGTTCAATGTATAATTACAGTAATTATTATAATCATATTGTTAAAATTATTTCGTGCTGACCTTCTTTATTGTACATACAATATACACATACAGCAGCTGGAGCAGTAGCAGTGTCGACTGACGTTAATGCAATTACACGTTCTCCAATCAAAAAATCACAACAGACCAGCTATCTATCGTACACAATTACAGCCAACGACTGCTATACAATAATTTCCGATTGATATTGGATTATTTACTCATTTCAAATGCTCAGCAAATTATAGTAATTAATTTTAACATTTTTCGCCCAAACAATAACTCCGCATGACTGTTGACACACCAACGTTTATACACTTTCAATTTCTTTCATTTAAATACAGTAAAATTATAGTACAAGACCAACAAACTTAAAGTTATTTCATTAACAAGCATTTTATTTTCAATTTTTTTGTATATTATTTTTTGAGATCTAGCAGGTTGTCGATTTTTCAAATAGTATTTTAATTAAAAAAACACGAGACTAAAAAAAAATGTTCATGTAATTAAAAAAAGCGGCTCAATAGCTTAACTTGGACAAAAACAATTTTTAATCGCCGAATTCCATAGATAAATAGTATTATTAATNTGAACATTTAAATAACACTAATACATCATTTATGAGGTAATGTAATTATAAAAAACCGCGTTAAACGATTAATTGGCTTTGTTATATAATATTTTCAATATTCGATTATCTTTTAAACATATAAACATTTTTTAATAACTTTTTTTTTTGGTTAATTTAGATCCCTTGGCTTGTTTCAACGGGATCGTGAGAAACACAACTGATTTATCTACCCCGCCGTCGTCATAAAACACCGTCAGAGCACTTAATGATAAATCGACACGGTCAAACCCTCCGACCGAATGTCAAACACGATCAATTCGTCGGTGAAAGATCAGATGAATTTATCAACTAAAAAAAAAATCATTTTTTCAAATAATTTTATTCAATTATTTTTGTTGAATTATGTGTTTAAAACCATGTAACTTTAGATGTACATTAACTAAAGTAATAATTTCTAAATTTAAGAGTTTCATCGTTGTAACAATTAACTCAATGAAAAATACTAAATAATTTAGTGTCAACAAAATGAAATATTTTTGGTTAATATTTTCCTCTGATCGTACAATTTTATCGTGAAAATCAAATGTTGATGTTAAAGTCCAAATTAAACACAAAAGACATTACTAAAGTCATTCCAGATTATTAAACGTTTTTCTTTTTCAAAGAAATCATAAAGTTTTTCATTTATCTAATCAGCCTAATTGAGCCATTCTACGTACATTTAGAATGACTCGATTAAATCGTTTTAGACTAAATATAAACATATTAGTGTATTTTTAATCCAAAAATAATATTATAAAAAATTAAGATCAGTCTCTAAAAATATTTCTCACTCCATTAATCAAAATTTTTCGCATTCTATGGACATGTGTTGATTTGAAAAATAGCTTGTGATTTCTAAATCTATTTTATCTATAAAATAATTGTCACTCTGTCACTATTTAAGTTTAAAATACTTCAAGATTTTGTTCATAGGTGTTTCGAAAACTTTATTGAATTAAGTTTACATACTAATATTATCTTTCTGTTAGATTTTAACGCAATAGTTTTTTTGTCAAAAGTTTTAACATAATAATTTGGCACAATGATCATTTTTTATGGCAAGGGGAAGTTTATGTGGAAAGTTGTGGGTCGAGTATGTGAAAATTTATTTAATAAAAAACATCTTTCCTAAATATCCCCTTTAACGGTTCTCGCGACACATCATAAATGAGGTGAATTTGAATATGTACCGTAATACAGAGTGTATAATATAAAATGATAAATGGAGAAACACATATGTGAGTAAAGTTATGCACATTTTTATGTTTACCCGGTTATTTATTAAGTATTATCATACTTCAAACGATACAAATTATTATTAAATAATTCATGTAATAGCTTAATATCATGTATATAGTTTTAACTGATTACAGAATTTAAATTTTAAAGAAAATACTGAAGGAAACGAACGTTAAAAGTTTAACCGACAATAGTAAAATTTCTTAATTAATATAAATTACTGCATAAAAACTGCAGTAAAACAAATGTATTTGTCTAAATGAATTTATAATTATAAAATTGATTAAACAAGATCTATTACATAATCAATCCCCGCACTTCATGAAATTGCGCTTTAAGTTTTAATTTTTTAAGAAAAAGATAGATAGATGACATATTTTTAAGTCTTTCCTCTTCGTGCATTTTAATAAGATACTATACACGAATATTTTCAGCTTTAATTACTAAAAGGTTTATCGCGGTTTTAAGAACAAGTCACATTTTCAGTAAAATTTCCTGTTGATCAACCCAAGTAACATGGTCTCCTTTCCCAAGTGTCTACCAAACCCAACCATAGTTACTCGTCCCTTGTCAAAACAAAGTTGCTCTCGGCATTTCAAATCAAAACTTTTTGACGCCACATTATTTCCCGTCAAACTTCTATTTGATACACCCGTTCGATCCTACCCATCTGCGCGCGTTTACATTGAATATGCGGTTTACTATGTAAAATACATTTCAACGCAGTCTTATGAGTCGCTTGAAGTGCCACCAACGGGCTGCTAATAAGCAAAAAAAAAATAAAAGGCCACTCACCTTGATGGTTGTTTTTCCTCGTCGTTTTTTTCTCCTTCATCCAAGGATATTCCTGTTGGCCGCCACCTCCTCCGCCGCCGGTTTGTTGATCTCCTTGCATCTGGTACATCTGGTGCTGCTGTTGATCGGTCGGTGACACGTTCTCGTTGCCAACACCCATAACGTGGTGCATCATGTAATCCGGCACCGGTGCCGGTTGGTAGTCGGTAGCGGCAGTGTGGTGGTCCATTTGTGGTCCCGTGGCGGATACGGCCGCCATCCAAAACCCGTTTCCGTCTTGTAGACCGGCCGAAGGCGAGTCCTTCATGTACATATTGTCTTTGCGGTCGACGCCACAATCGTCATCGTCGTCTTCGTCGACCGCATCCACTCCAACGCCGCCGTTACCGACGTGAAGCGCATCCGCTACCAACATTTGCGGTCCACCGAAACCGGCCAACATGAGTTGCTGCTGTTTGCCCGGTCTCATGTCCGCTTCGGTATTTTTTAACATCATATTGTCAAATTGTTCAGCGAAATTTTCTGCCACCAACGTACCGACAACAGCGGGCACAATTACAACATCCACGGATGATCGTTTCAAAAATACGTTATTTAAATTTTTTTTCACAGGACAACGTTGCCGTCCTTCACACGAATATAAACTTAACACGTAATACACTAGTATCAATTAATAATGTAGAATTAGATTGTTATCCGGTTATAGCCGCCAGTCGTGACTATCACTGGTAAGTTGCAGTCATCGTCGACGAGCGTCGTCCGCCGACTGTCGGCCATCGAGCGCGTATGACAGCTATGACCGTGGCGGCACTACGATGGTGAGTCGCTGCTACTTTTTGCGAAGGATTTTCCCGCGTCGTCCGTAACCGGTGCGCGTGCGTCACCGGTACCGCCTTTTCTGCTGTTCAGCACTTATTAGCCGCCGGACCCAATTTTTCCACCGCACACACCTGTCAATCATTACACACACACATATAGAAACCTTATTATATACGAAGTGTTATCTTTTGTCAAGAAAGCTAGAAGAACAAGGAGTAGAAGGAGGAAGAGGAAGGTTGTCCTCGTTCTTTCTCTTTGCGTCCGCACATGTGTATCATGTATATACTTGCATAATGATACAACACTTATTTTTTCTCAAATTTCTTATTAATCTTTCTAAAAAAATGTGTACATAAATATTAAATTATGAGCAACACGTGCGTTGCATAAGCTTGTGGCGTTTAGGTACAATAAGTTCATACTAAGATGAAAAAAAATTTTTGATTGAAAAGAAATATAGATTTTCTTTTTTTTTTTGTCAAAATATTCCACTTTATTACAATCCACAGTTTTTTTTTAATAAGTGCAGGCAAATTAGTGTTTTTATAAATGATATAGCAACAAAATTAGTGGTGTTTTGGGTGTTATACGGTGTATATCTATTAACATTATTTTTAATTAATGTATACCTTAGAAAAATAAAACTCATATACTATTTATATTCAAGGATATACGCTCACATATCAGCATATGTTAAAAAAATATAAAAAGACTTTTTTGCAAAGACGCCGCCACTGTTCAAAATAAAAAAAATATTTTTCAACTTAAAGAAACTACACAAATTAAAAAAAGAAAATTTATAAAATTAATATTTCTTTTCACTATAAAGTGTCACCTGAACTTACAAAATATTTTTACTTTGTACCAGAATTATTATGATGGAAGTATGCTTCAAATGCTAATAGATAAATTTATATTTGTACAAAAAGGATAAAATAGAATTATACAATTATTAATATTTATATTTGAAATATAATGGTTGAAAATAATATGAAAGCTGCAAATATTGAATTATCACTGTTGTCATTTATTATTTACTAATTACTATTTAATAAACGTCAATAAAACTTCTACAAATAATTAACTTGTATATTTATATTTAATTATTACTTTTAATTTATTTAATACAAAAAAAGATCTTATAATAACTTATAACTCATGTAATTACTTAAAATAAAAAATAAATGTAATAATTACTAATAATTACTAATAATTAGTTAATTAAAACTGTTTAAAAACATTTTTGTCATCATAATTTATAGAACATATGAGATCCTATGCTTATTTTTTTTACTAAATATAACACTAGTTTACAAACGTCGTATCCCAACGTTGAACCAATGAAATCAATGAATATAACAATTATGGTGTTGTTTAATGATCAATCAATGTATTTGTGTAGAGATAACTGCATTAATCCTTTATAAATCCCTAAAGAAGAGCTTATTCTACTCGTATATAAATTGACTGTCCGTGACCTGCCTTAATTTCTGCATTGTCTATCCTAATCGATTATTCTGATGAACAAAATAATTAATGATTCTATCCGCTGTAATGATTATGTGTACGTTAGATGTACATGTTAATAAATAATGAGATAATAATAATTGCTACACGTAAGATTGAATCAAATACATCTTAATCCTTTCTCGCCGACTTAAAACAATTAAAAGGAATACATAAGGAATTACCATAGAGTAAGTTTAAAAGCTTCAATACTTGGAACTCAATAATTACCCAAAATTAATTCATATTTAATTTTAAAAAAATAGTTAACTATACAAGCATTAAGAAAACTGTATGAATGAACAAGATATGTGTACATATATAATAGTTTTGTTATGACCTAAGTTTTTATATTAAACTGTCTTTAAAATACTATAAACTATTTAAAGTTACGGTTGAACACGAGCGTAAAAATGATTTTATATCCTCCTAAAAAAAATGTATAAGCATCTTAAGCGTCGACAAAAAAAATTGATTTTTAAAATAATCAAATTAATTCAACTTTATATGTTAAAATTATCTAGAAAAAGTTATATCAAAATTTTTGAATATTAATGTTTATTTTATTATAAGTCAAAAATATTACTAAAGTGAATATATTATTTTAACAATCTTGACAAATAAAACTTGAATTGAAAAAAAATTTTATTACAAGTGTGTTTAAAATAAATAAAACATATTTTGAAAATGTGTACATATTCATATGCAATGTAACATTTTAAGTATAATTAATGTTAAATTGCTTTCAATACTTAATATTTTATTTCATCTTTAGGGTAACATGCTAGTTATTCTAGAATCTTATGTTAGTTTAAAATATTTATATTTTATTATAACCTCTACCTTAATACAAAGCAATTAAAAATAACATTTTTTATTAATATAAAAAGTATGAGCTTTTTGAATTCTCAATTATCATTAGACATATTTTTATTCTAAATTATATTATTGTAACGAAAAATACATTTATGTTATACATATTTTTTAATTTTTTTTTAAGTGCCCGGTTTGGATTTCTTAAAGGATCTAGTAAGAAAACATAAGATTATCTATTGAAATCTTTTGGAAAAATATTATTAAATTTTCTTTTTATCTTAGTAGATTATTGAATAAAATAATTTTGTACAAATCCTTATTTTAATGAAATTTATAATGTTTTCTTTTAGTAATGCACATTTATTCAATCATAAACATTTAACTTTGTAAAATAGTAAGTCAAATTTGAAACGGACATGATGTTTCCATAAAATTAAAACCAAGACATTTTTATATAAATTAATGAACTTTTATGAATCTTTATAAAACATCAATAATAATTTATTTTAATATATTTTAAAATTTACCTTCAATATTAATGTAGTATATATATATATATTGAAAAGTGACTTTATATTTTTTTACTATGAATTAGAAGTATCAATTCACAAAGCACTCCCGGAAATTTCTTATTCGCACACTCGTTTTCATTAAAGTAATTATAATAATGAACAGTCAAAACGCACTACCGACGATCGCTCTTCAATAATTTATGATCGAAACTGAATAAAAAAAAAATCAGATGTTTAAAATATTTTGAACGTGTTCTGTGATCGCGCCAACAGCCGTAACATCAACTGCACTTGCCGTAAACGTAATGCCAGTAGAAAATATTTCCGAACAAAAAATAAAAATATTAATAAAAATAATAACAAAAAAATTCATGTACATACAGATGGCAATATCGAGGAGGAGGACTGGTATCGGTCGACCATGCGGGGTAGGAGTATAGACACGAGAAAAATTTCCTCCGCCTCACCATCCGGTAACTGTAATAATGAGGCAAATCGGTTGTTGTTTATTTTGTTTCTTCTTCGACTCGTTTGTAGGAGTAAGGGAAAACAACGGTGGCGGGGAGAGCGCACAGGTGATGGACGTGCGTTGTACATGTATATGATCGTGTGGGACGGGCGGGGTGGTAGTCCTACGAACCAATGGGCGACACACGGTCCGACTGTAACCACTCCTTCGCATGGGTAGTATTCGTCCGTTTCGGTACCGACTGCGCTCTGTGGGTATGCCGCCGCCCGCAAAATTTGGTCGCAGCGAGTTCACAAAAACCACCTTGTGCATGTCGTCGTTTGTTTTGCCTTAACAATTAATTCGTCTTGACTCAATAAAAAAAAAAAACTTTTTCAGTGTTTTAAGCATAAAATAAAAATATTTTCGGACTGAAAAATAAAAATCCCTAACCAAAATGTCGTAATTATTTTACAAATGCACTTATAAATGAAAAAAATCGTATAAACTATATTTTTATCATATACTATCAAAGTATCATAAATATGTTCCCCTTACACAACATAACGTTTAATTTTGGATAGGGCTCTGAAAAATTTTAAGTATGCCAAGATATCCTGGACATCGTCCTTGGTAGGATTCTAAAAAATTAAATATTCAGTTACTAGTCGCCATGGTAAAATAGTTAAAAAATACTGTCATACGCTTAGATATACCACAACTTAACAAATATTTAAGAGTTTTTTAAAATTATATAAGAAATAACAGGCATTATTCAAAAATAATTATAATAGTGTTTACTTAGATGAAGTTCACTAACATCAAAAAGAATGTACACAAAATTTTCCTGTTTAAAACTAAAAGCCCATTATGAGAAGGCGCTAAATAAAATTGTATCAATCAACAAGCATTATTAAATTATTTTCAGAAATGTATTGTTTAAACGTACCATCTACGTAAAACAAACAGCATTTACTGTAGACGGTCGTTTCTAAGAAAAAGGTTTTATTGTTCAGACACATTGAGAAAACCACAAATTTTATTTTTAAATTTATCACTAAAGCATAATATTATTGCAGTTGCGCTTCGTACTACAAAAGCAAGATAATTCCAAAGAAACAATTAAAACAATATTACATTATGTTTAAAATTATCAAACACTAATATAGCAGTACGTTTTGTAATTTAAATTGTACAGTAGGTAATGCTTACATTTTAATTATTACAAAGAACTATTCTATAAATAAACATTTAACGAATGCGACAAGTATGGTAATATTTGTATTATTAATATCATTTTATTTCTAATAAATCAGATAAGTTAAACTATTAGTAATGTACAACGTGCTCAGTAAGTAAGGAAACGTGTAAATTGTTACAATGAAAACAATAGAAACCCGTTTCCTTACTTAACACCCTGTAAATATATAGTTCAAACAATTTTTTCTTTATACAAGTTCTTATAATCAGGACCGTTGAAAAAGTAATTATCGAAACGCGTAATGTTAAGTTGACACATTCTCATTTTTGTCTATGATGCAAAGGTTCACTTGTCGTGTAAATATTTAGAAAAAAAGGGCAATAACCCATTTGAAATTGCGACTATTTACACGCTCCTAAAGGGCTGGGTGGGGATGAATGGGACCCTCTGTCGAGGTTGTCTGCTATTACAAACCCATAAATCCACTGCTGACCTCACCCTGCATCGCAGTGACAACAACTGTACTAGTTTATTACCGTTCTTTACACACCGACATCAAGATTTCCAATGTGAACTCCAGCGAAAAAATGTACACAAACGTCTTAGACCTGTTGATTAGGGTCCGAGCAAACGTTTAAAACGGTCATCGACAAGTCTAATATACAATTGTAAATTAAAACATAATTTGAAAAACTAGTTATCGTTAATAGAGCGATGTGTATAAATAGACTGATACGAGTAAGATTACCACAAAGTAAAAATGTAAGAACACGTTTGGTGGCTAATATAACAACTAGTTCCTAGTTAATACATTTAGATGAAGAAATTTCTATTTAGCTGTGAAACATCTTATGCTTTATTTTTCTAAAAAGAAATACGTTTCTGAATAAATGTTTCTTTAAACTATGAAGTTATTCGACTTTTTATTTACCATATTATGTTATTGAAAAAATCTAACAACCGCTGTACGGAGACTTTTTTTATCCGCTATAGATATTTTGTAAATTTTATTATACGATAAGTTCAGAGCAACCATATTACCACCAAGTACAAATAGTATTTTTACAACCCAAGTCTGATTAAGAGAATTTAAAAGATCATATAACTTTTAACTTTGTGCAAATAGAATGCGTCCCAATAGATTTACGCTAAGAGAAACATCACACCCATCCAAAGTTTTGGCACTGCGTACACTAAACTTTTTTTTATAAAACAATAATAAACACGCACCCCTTAAAAAAGGGTTAAAGAATTATCAATATATACTTCGGCGTTGTAGGAAAAAACAAGCACTCTTGTTTTGTTTTTATATTTTTATACGCGTACGCGTGCCACAAAAGTCTGAGGTGTATTGTCTCTGAAAAAAACTGTAGGAACCGTTTGATAGTCATCCCTTTCAGTGGGTGGTCTCGGCACATAAATTTAATTGCATATCATCGTCGGCCGAGGTCATAATAAACGTCACTTCCGGTTTTTTTTGCCTTCCTTATACCTTCTCTTCGCCCTTGCGATGAAAATTGAAAAAGAAAAGGCTCCGCCTATGCAAAAAAGATGCGGATCTGATATATACACACAACACAGACCTAGGAAGCCCGGCATCCGGTTTTCCAAACCCTATCACGGTCTGACGATAACTTAAATTATTTATACGTTTTTGTCTGAATTTTATATTTCATATTTCACAATAAAAAATTATTTTATTTCAGTCATTCAAATTCATACAAAAGTAATAACCATACATTTATTATCAGGCCACACAAAAAACAGTAATGTTACATTCAAAAAACCTGATGTAAACTTAAAATTGAATTTTGGAAAATTTAAGTAATTATATGTTAACCGTATTTAATACAGTAACTATAACAAGTTAAAATTTGGCATATTCTGAAATGATGTTTTTTTTTAATTTTGTAAAATAAATACAACTTAAAACTCAAAAAGATAAATATAAAATGATGTAACAAATCACAGAAGGAAAGTTATTTTTTATCATTCACCGCTAATTTCATATTAAAATTTTGCAGTGAATGAGTACAAAAACTTAATACATAATATTGGACACATTTGGAACCGAATATCCGGTTTGAATTTTTTAGCGTAACCCTTTCGTTTTTGAGAAATCATTACCCTCACACCCAAAAGTATACACAGCAGAGCGTTAACACTGCTGAGGGTTAAGCAAAGTGTACGGACATTGTAAATGTATACGAAAACTGTGTGCGTATATACATGCAGACCAATAAATTTTGTCAGCCCCAAGTCTTCGGACAATTACGACCGTGTGGCTGCCTGAAACAAACGACGGTGACAACTGCCCAGTACACAACGAGTAGGGTGCACGACAGCGGATACAGTCAAGAACGGTACAAGAGTATGCAGACCAGTGTCCTTTCAACAAATTTCTATTGTGGTCGGAAACCGCAAGAGCCATTAAGTTTCACAAAACTTTTCCGCGTCCGCCGCTTTATTATTTATGCCGTGCAACACATGTTTGATATTTTTAATCCTTTTGGCCGTACAAACGCGTACTTTGGGATACACTAGAGTCGCAGTTAACCAGAAGGACAAAAGATAATATAAATTCGCCGTGCGATAGATTTGACCCAACTGTTTGCAGAGTGTTTCGCGAGCTTATGCAATAACTTTGTTGGTCTATACTTGGTTTTATAAACACAAAGTTTATTATACACGAGTAAGCTCGTATAATCTTTAAAGTTGCCTCTATTCCAAG
>NW_026099609.1:54151-61197 GCF_025091365.1 Daktulosphaira vitifoliae | reverse complement strand
TTTTGAAGTCAAATAAAATCTAACAAATCTAAAACATTTAATCTATACCACCTATTTTTAAAACTTATAATACTAGCATATGTGTCCGCAGAGGATGAGTGACAAAGGGATAGTTATCATACGCTTGATTTTTTACATAATCAACTTTTATAATCGCTGTATATTATAAAATTTTGTAAAATTGTATAATATAATAAGAAAAAAATTAAAAGTGACACTCAATTTTATAAATAATACTACCAAAATATCTTTTATTTATAACATTTTTTTTGCAAGGCTCACATTAAAATAATATTTATATTCTTCATTAAATAAAAAAAACTAAATGTATATAAACATATATAATTTTTTATTTATTAGAAATTTAATTTATTCACTAGAGCACAGTTTATTGCGCAATGATCACTATAAACCTCCCCCTAGACTGCACTGTGACTGCCCACTAACTATATTCAGCGGACAGTAAACTAAATATTTTAAAAAATGTAAAAAACTTGCATCTTAACGCAACAAATAACAAATAAATCTGTTTCAATATAGATCAAAACTCTACAATTTTTGCCAATCATAAAGTAAAAAGTATGGTATTCATTTGGGAAAGCAACATAATAAGTTCGACAAAAGACTTGATGCTAAACGTCAAAACAAAAGAAAATAAAAGCATATCATTAAACAATTTGGAGCCAGAAGCACCAACTAAAGAAAATTTTGTTAAAAATGACCAAGTGTCTGATGCTCCCACTAAGAAGAATGTAAATAACTTTATAGATCCCAATTCTTACCCCGATTCTAAACAAATGCAAGATGAAGGCTATACATTTTTTGGGGATGAATCATTACATGTTCCCAAAGATGGAAAGGTGTCTGATGCTCCCATTAAGAAGAATGTAAATATCTTTATAGACTCCAAATATTTCCCCGATTCAAAAACTATAATAGGTGACACAAAAGACTTGATGCTAAACGTCAAAACAAAAAAAAATAAAAGCATATCATTAAATAATTTGGAGCCAGAAGCACCAACTAAAGAGAATGTTGATAAAGATGACCAAGTGTCTGATGCTCCCACTAAGAAGAATGTAAATATTAATTTAGATTCCATCTCTTTCCCCGATTCAAAGACTATAATAGGTGAGACAAAAGACTTGATGCTAAACGTCAAAACAAAAGAAAATAAAAGCATATTATTTAATAATTTGGAGCCAGATGCACCAACTAAGGAGAATGTTGTCAAAGATGACCAAGTGTCTGATACTCCCATCAAGGAGGATGTAAATATTAATTTAGATTCCATCTCTTTCCCCGATTCAAAGACTATAATAGGTGAGACAAAAGACTTGATGCTAAACTTCAAAACAAAAGAAAATAAAAGCATATCATTAAACAATTTGGAGTCAGAAGCATCAACTAAGGAGAATATTGTCAAAGATGACCAAGTGTCTGATACTCCCATCAAGGAGGATGTAAATATTAATTTAGATTCCATCTCTTTCCCCGATTCAAAGACTATAATAGGTGAGACAAAAGACTTGATGCTAAACGTCAAAACAAAAGAAAATAAAAGCATATTATTTAATAATTTGGAGTCAGATGCACCAACTAAGGAGAATGTTGTCAAAGATGACCAAGTGTCTGATGATCCCACTAAGAAGAATGTAAATATTAATTTAGATTCCATCTCTTTCCCCGATTCAAAGACTATAATAGGTGAGACAAAAGACTTGATGCTAAACGTCAAAACAAAAGAAAATAAAAGCATATCATTAAACAATTTGGAGCCAGATGCACCAACTAAGGAGAATGTTACCAAAGAGGGAAAAGTGTCTGATGCTCCCAATAAGGAGAATATATATAAATCTTTTAACATTTCGGAGTCTAAAATGATATCCAATAATTTTTCTTTGTATTTATTAACTATTATATTTTTATATATTTATTTTATATCTAGTAGTATATTTTAATATATATATATTTGTTTTTGATATATTTTTATTATTTATAGATTTTTGTTTTAATTTGTTTGATTATCTAAAATATATTATAAATATTAAAAGCGCATGTTTTTATTTTTTCATAAAATGTTTTAAATGGTATCCTGAACCTCTATAATTTTTCATTTAACTTGTAAAATAAACATTAATTTTTAATATATTATAATTTTGTTAAAAATATTTTTTTTCTTTGGGAAATTGGATAAAAATTGTGTGATGTGTTTTTACTTTTAAATCGATAATGTATTCTATAATGTAAAATATAATTTATCATAAATTCATTAATCAGTTTATTTCACTAAATTAAAATAATAATTTATAAATTGAATTTTTTAATTTATCACTTTTCTCTTACTGTTATAATAATAAATTTTGAACATTGGTTAAATTTTACAAAATTAATAATGAGTTATTCAATTTATCATTCTTGTGTTTATTAACCTATAATAGCAATAAATACTAATATTTATTTTGAAAAATAAAATCATATTTAATATTTTAGAATATAAAATAACTGTTCTTTATTGTATACAAAATGTTTAAAGGTCTTTTATAAACTTGATAAATAAATATTTCATACACAAATATTTTATAAAAAAAAAGTTATTACTTAATATGTTTTATAAACTATAGATTTTATAGTGAAAAATTAATAATAAAAATATAATCATGTTCACATATAATTTTTATTTATCACAACATTTTAATTATTAAAAATAAAACTCAAATAAGAAAGCTATAAAATAAATTGTTAATACGCATTAATTAAATATTGTACATACATACAATATTAAGGTTATAGTATAAAAATTATTTTTTAACATATTTATGAACTTTCCCACCATAACTTGCAACAAATGCATTTACATCAAACTTTCTTTTACATCCGTCATAATTCAAATATTTTATTTTACCAAAAATTTCCTTTTCCCTCCATCCTTGATCGTGTATTCCACAGATTGACCACATGCTTCCAACAAAACCACTTGGGTCTCGTCCATCCATACTGTAATTGTCATTAAGGTATATTGAATCCGCAAGACCTTTTCTGGTGTATCTGTCCATTCTAATATTTTTTTTGACCATTACATACGAAGAAATCCATGCATCTTTCCTTCTTTAACCAGCTGAATTTGTGCAGAATTCATCGTGATTTATGAACTTTCAAGTTCTTCTCTAGTATAAACATATTTTTTTTTGTCTTCTCTGAAAATATACATCATAATTAATGAAAAAAAAAAGTTGATTAATAAATATTTTTAAGTTTATCTACCTATGTTCATTAAGTGTAGTTTGTGCCCAATTTGCTGCACCCTTAATTCTATCATATTTTGGATTATAAAAAGTTATCAGATAGTTCACGTCTAACAATTGCTTCTTCTCTATAAGCTGCAACACTTTCTGAATATTTATTTGAAAACTTGCTAACTTCTAATATACACCTTTGAGCTGATATCTGTCCTATAATGTATTTTATTTCAATCAACATACAATACGATAAAAATACAGAATATAATAAAAATAAAACAAATAATTAAAATTTTATGTAAAACTTTGTGTAATTGCTCATTTCTCCTAAGCAATTGATTACTTAGTATATTTACATATAATAAAGTATAGTATCGAACACCCATAATATTATAAATAACTAAGATGATGATGATATATGTGTAATGATACAAACAAAACAACATATAAGTCAAAGATAAGTTTACAATTTTATGATTTTGTTAAAATTATAACTTAATTTTGTATATAAAATTCAAAGATTTTTTTTCTTTTTTAATACTAAATTACAAAATCTTCGTTTTTAAATGAATATAGGACTAGATAAATTTTGAAAAATTATTTGTTTAAAAACAAATTAATAATAATTGTTTAAACCAAAAATCTTAGAAAAATATTTTGTATACAAAAAAATATAAAGGAGCATTTGAATTCTTGATTATGACGTAATTTAAAAGTAGAAAAAGTTATGTTTGAAATGTAATTTATTTTACTAGTTACATCTATTTTTGTTATTGTATATAATATTTACTTCAAAAGTTTGATTTTTATCAAATCAAAAAAATCATTAAAGAAATAAAGAAAATGAATTCTGTGGATCCATAAAACTATCAGAATAAAAAGAAATATTTATAAAAATAGAATGTAATCTTCAGAAATTGTATTAATCATTTAGCCTAGTTAACAGGAAAGGTTTATGAAAAAGAAACTCAGGGTCTTAAACTTGATTTATCCTAATATCCAATATCATAGTATTATCCAAATACAGACCTAAAAAGTTAATCAAAAATAAAAAAACCCAGCACAGGGGGGTCGCAGCACAGTGGTGACGTGGTATAGATGGATCAAGTATAATGATATCTGACAGTGATTAAAATCACTATCATAAATAAATATAGTTTAAAAAAACTAAAAAACACGCTTTTAAAGAACATCGAACTAAAAAGTTAAAAATAATTTTTAAAATAAGCATAAAACAATAATGAACGAAAAGCNAAATAAGCGTAAAACAATAATGAACGAAAAGTACTAGTATTATTGTGATAAAAGCGTCGGGCGCTCAATATACGAAAAATATAGCACAAAGCACCCACGCTTTTATCACAATAATACTAGTACTTTTCGTTCATTATTATTTTACGCCTATTTTAAAAATTATTTTTAACTTTTTAGTTCGATGTTCTTTAAAAGCGTGTTTTTTAGTTTTTTTAAACTATATTTATTTTTTACTTTTTAGTTACATGTTATGATAGTAGTTACTATCAATATCATGGTTGTAACGGGTAAAGGGGAATCAGGGTTCGATTCCGGAGAGGGAGTCTGAGAAACGGCTACCACATCCAAGGAAAGCAGCAGGCGCGCAACGTGGAGGTAGTGACGTAAAATGACGATACGGGAATCATCCTTTGTAATCGGAATAAATACCTATATATCTCTTAATGAGAATAAAGCGTATTAATATATAAGTTTTAATAGTAATTAGAATATATATATATATATACATGTAAAGCGACTTAAGTACGTAAACGTATCATGCACGAGGTATAGCTGTATTTTGTTGGCGGGCGGGGCGCGAGGCATATGCGGCGGCAGAGGAGTCGGCTGTAGGAATATATAAATGAATATTAACATATACGTATATACGTATTAATATTAATATATATATTAATATTAGCGGTGATGGTAAGAATATATAATCTTCGCATAATATCGTGGCACTTTCGTTGGCGTCGACGACGCGATGTCCGGCGTGATCCTCGGGCGTCAAAAGGTTAGCAGCGTTGATGGCGACGGTGCGCGAGTGGAGATCGGTTTATTGACGTTGCCACTTTGACAACAGGAAGAATACTACGGTATCATTAGCGGCGGTACGTCGTCGGCCGTGCGGCACTTGCTGGACTTTGCACCGCGGTGTTGGTCAGTCAAATACTCAAAATTATACAGAAATATACAGAAAAAAATAGTGTTGGCGCCGACTGGTGAGCGGGGTGGGGTGAATGCGTTACGACGGTCTAGTCTCAAGGTCATAGACGACGGGATACGCGACATAATAACACGTGCCGCGTGGAGTTACAAACTTACAACATACAAACAATATACAAACAACATACAAACAACATACATGTGAAACTAATATAAGCGTGTTAAAAACGCTTCGATGCAAATCTTTAGATACTGTTTTATTTTAAAAAATTGGTGGATTATTCCAAAAGCTTCATAAACTGCTAGTTCCTTATTAATATCCTGATTAAGATAAAGTATGTCGAATGAAAAAGGAATTATTAAAAAATAGTATTTCCCATAAAAAAATTACATTGATCAAAACACTTTTCAATAAGTTATAGCTTTATAAAGTTAAAAATGTAAAAAATAAAATTGAGAATTTTCACACAATAATAGCATTTGGTAGCCATTTTCACCGTGAAGAAAAAATAAAGTCCGAAATTTTTTTTTTACATAATAAAGTAGATTACATTAGCTTTAATTTAATATATATAGAAAAGTGTCAGACTTTCCGGAACACTTTCAAAATTTAAGTTGAAAAAGTGAATTTTTTGTGAAAAAGTTGTCATTTTGAATTCCCGCCTGTAGGCAGGTAAAAAGTCAGATTTATAAAAAAATTATACCAAAAGATAGGTAAAGACATCATGCATCTACAAAAAAAAGAATTATATTGATCCATAGATCTTTCAAAAAGTTATAGCATTATAAAGTTAAAAATATAAAAAAGAATTTTTTTACAAAAATCGTATTTTTTTTATTAAGTTTAATGTCTGTGTTCACCATGAAGATAAAATAAAGTCCGAAATTTTTTTTTACCATTATAAAGTATATTACATTAAATTTAATTTAAGATATATATAAAAGTGTCAGATCTTCCGGAACATTTTCAAAATTTAAGTTAAAAAAATTAATTTTTGTAAAAAAGTTGTCATTTTAAATCCCCCCTTGTGGGCAGGTTAAGGGTTAAATTTATGAAAAAAATATACAAAATGAAAGGTAATGATATTATGCATCTATATAAAAAAGAATTATATTGATATGTTCATTTTTAAAAAAGTTATGGCACTTCTAAGTAAAAAAAATTGAAAAAATATCGAAAATTAGCGATTTTTAAATTTGTAATTTTTTTGGAGGTTTCCCCATTTACGAGGAACGAGAGAATTTTTTTCAATTTTTAAGGGTAATGTCTTCGACTAGATACGATTTGTGATCTTTTGACGTATCGTTGAAAGAAATCCGTTCGGTGAGAGCTGAGAAAAAGTGGTAACAGACACAAAAAAAAAAATTTCGGACTTTATTTTATCTTCATGGTGAAAACAGACATTAAACTTAATAAAAAAAAACGGTAGCACAGTGGGGTCGAGGCACAGTATAGACGTGGCATAGATGAGATAAGTATAGATGATATCTGATGGATCAATATAATTCTTTTTTTTGTAGATGCATGATGTCTTTACCTATCATTTGGTATATTTTTTTTATAAATCTGACTTTTTACCTGCCTACAGGGGGGGATTCAAAATGACAACTTTTTCACAAAAAATT
>NW_026099609.1:46413-52308 GCF_025091365.1 Daktulosphaira vitifoliae | reverse complement strand
AAAAAAAAAAAAGTTTGTTGGGAATTTTTTCTGCTATACTCCAAAATTAATCCTTCGTTGACTAGAATGAATCATTAAATAGAAAATTTTATGATAATTAAAAAATGGTATTTTTAAGTATAATATACAGTCAGGATATTTTATAATTACTATTTACAGTATATTTATCAGAAAAACTCATTATTTTTTTGCATTTTTATCGTAATAGAACACTCAAATAGAAATCATAGTAATCATTTCTAAGTAACTTTTGGTATTTAAAAAGATTATACAAATGAAATATCCAGAACTGAATTAATTTTAATGATTTACTTTAACTAAAAAAAAAAAAGTTAATATTTTGAATCCCTCTTGTGGGCAGGTAAAGGGTTAGATTTATAAAAAAAACCAAATGATAGATAAAGACATGCATCTAAATAAAAAAAAATATACTGATTTGGTCATTTTTGATAAAGTTATAACAATTAACAAAGTTATAAGTTTTATACACTGGACTACAAGGAACTTCCATCAGAAACAAAAATATACTATTCTAAATCAACTTTTCGCGATGTTTTAAAATGTGCAATTAGACTTTTTCTATAACTTCTAAGTTTTAATATTATTAAAAAATAGTTTTTACATATAAAAAAAAATAATTAAGAACAAAAAAAATTGTTTTAAATTAATACTGATTTGATATAATATTTAATATTAATTTGATTATTAATAAGTTAAAAATAAGGAAAATGACATATTTAACCAATTTTGTTAATCGTTTAAAGTTGATTGTTGTAAATGTTTATAAAAAAAAAAAAAAATTTATTTTACCATAACTTTTAGCTCAATTGGTAAGTTTGACATTGACATAATTAAATAGAAAATTTTATGACAATTAAAAAAATTGTATCGTTAAGATCAATATGCAGTCAGAAAGTTTTATAATTACTATTTATTGTAAATTTATCAGAAAAGCTCAATATTTTTTTGCATTTTTATGGTAATAGATAACTTAAATAGAAGTAATAGTAATAATTTCCTAGGAACTTTTGTTGTTTGTTGAAAAGATTCTATAATTGAAATATTGAGAACTTAATTAATTTTAATGATTTACTTTAACTAAATGTACCAATCAAAACAAAGTTGTTAAAAAGATTTACTCAATTGAGTTTATTATAAAATTTGATTATATTTGTAAAAATCAATTGTTAATTCAGGAGAAAAAACAATCATTTTTTTTAGAAATGATTTATATAGCAACACGTTAGAAAAAAATTTGAATATTATAGTCTAATAGTAGCACACACAAACAGAGTAATAAAATTATTAAATTACAAAGTAAAATGATTTAATTTTGTAGTTGAAACCTATCATATCAAACTTCATTCGTTAATAAATATTTTGAAAACATTAGAAATTAATGATTTTAATTGTCTTTATGGAGACGATGTAATAACTAACTGTTTAATTGATAAATTAGAATTTTTTTTTCAATTTTTGAGAGTAATATCTTCAACTAGATACGAATTGTAGTAATTTGACGTATTGTTGAAAAAAGTAGGTCAAGTTAGAGCAGAGAAAATAAATGATAGTCACAAAAAAATATCTTCTCGGCTTTGCATCGAAGCGAAAACTTAAAATATAGTAAAATAATTTTAATACGAATAAGAAATTTCTTCTTGCAAGGGGCGACTAAAGTGATGGGATCCTTGATCTTTATTGAAGTTATTGAATCTAAATGTGATAAAAATCAAACGAGTTAAAATTTATACTAACTTAAAAAGAATTAAGAAAAAATGCAAAAAATTCATTGCCATATGCGGGTTGGAACCTCGTACCCCAAGCGTGTAAAACATAAATTTTACCAACTCGGCAACCGTACGTTGCTTCCGGCGGTTGAAAAATTGGCTATTTAAGCTAGTTCAAATTTCAAAGTTATTTTTCTCGACTTAAAAGAAACAAACATATTTAAATAAGTTTAACTATCTATACTATATCAATTTTAATTTATATAATATTTATGAAAATCTGTACTCCCCTTGTCAGGTATTTTAAAATAAAATAAAATACAAAACCCAGAATTTTAACACAAAAATAGCATATTTTTGCATACGGTAGTCATTTTTACCATGAAGACAAATCCAGAGGTCAAATTTTTTTTTTTCACATTAAAGTATATTACATAAGCTTTAATTTAAGATATATTTAAAAGTGTCAGTATTTCCGGAATACTTTCAAAAATTAAATTGAAAATATCGTAGTAACAATACGCATGTTTAAAGTTTTGACCCCCCTTGTTAAAGGGGTATGATCCGATTTACAAAAAAAGCGTGCCAGATGAAAGGGGTATATCAATATTTATTATAAAAAAATAATAATATTGATCCATACATTTTTCCAAAAGTTATATAAAATATAAATTAAATAATATAACATATAAAATCGAGATTTTTTTCACGGAAATCGTACGTTTTTCTTTAACTTTGATGTCCGTTTTCACCACGAAGACAAGTCCAGAGGTCAAATTTTTTTTTTTCAAATTAAAGTATATTACATAAGCTTTAATTTAAGATATATATAAAAGTGTCAGTCTTTCCGGAACATTTTCAAAAGTTAAGTTGAAAAAGTTCTACTTTCTATACGCATTTTAAAAGGTTTGCACCCCCCCTGTATAAAGGGAAATGGTCCGATTTTAAAAAAAAGTATGTCGAATGAAAGAAGTATATATAAAGTATTTATCATTAAAGAATAAAGTTGATTCATGCATTTTTTAAAAAGTTATAGCAACATAATGTTAAAAAATGTAAAATATAATATCAAGAATTTTTTCACAAAAATAGCATATTTTTGCATACGGTAGTCATTTTCACCATGAAGACAAGTCCAGAGGTCAAATTTTTTTTTTTCAAATTAAAGTATATTACATTAGCTTTAATTTAAGGTATATATAAAATTGTCAGTCTTTCCGGAACATTTTCAAAAGTTAAGTTGAAAAAGTTAATTTTTTGTAAAAAAGTTACCATTTTGAAACCCCATCCTTTGGGCTGTTAAAGGGTCAAATGTTCACAAAAATATATAAAATGATAGGTAATTATCTAAGGTATCTATAAAAAAAAAAATTATATTGATTCGATCATTTTTAAAAAAGTTATGGCAATTTTAAGTAAAAAAAATTGAAAAAATATCGAAAATTAGCGATTTTTAAATTTGTAATTTTTTGGGGGATTTCCCCCGTTTACGGGGAACCAGGGAATTTTTTTCAATTTTTGAGGGTAATGTCTTCGACTAGATACGATTTGTGATCTTTTGACATATTGTTCATCAAAATCGGTCCAGCGAGAGCTGAGATTGAGCGTTCACAGACACAAAAAAAAAAATAAAAAATTAAAAAAAAAATAAAAAAACACATCATAGTAAAATTAATACCTTCTCAGCTTCGCATCGAAGCTAAAAGTTTGTTGGGAATTTTTTCTGCTATACTCCAAAATTAATCCTTCGTTGACTAGAATGAATCATTAAATAGAAAATTTTATGATAATTAAAAAAATGGTATTTTTAAGTATAATATACAGTCAGGATATTTTATAATTACTATTTACAGTATATTTATCAGCAAAACTCATTATTTTTTTGCATTTTTATCGTAATAGAACACTCAAATAGAAATCATAGTAATCATTTCTAAGTAACTTTTGGTATTTAAAAAGATTATACAAATGAAATATCCAGAACTGAATTAATTTTAATGATTTACTTTAACTAAAAAAAAAAAAAGTTGTCATTTTGAATCCCTCTTGTGTGGTGGTAAAGGGTCAGATTTATAAAAAAAAAAACCAAATGATAGGTAAAAACATGCATCTATATAAAAAAAAAATTATACTGATTTGGTCATTTTTGATAAAGTTATAACAGTTAACAAAGTTAACACACAACAGAAATCAGTAGATAGTGTTTAATTCTAAGAAATTGGATAATTACAAAAGCTGCATGATCTGCTAGTTTCTTATTAATACCCTGATTAAGATAAAGTATGTCGAATGAGAAAGGGATTATTAAAAAATATTATTTCTCATAAAAAAATTGTGTTAAACAGTTAGTTATTCCATTTCCTCCATACAGTTTGATATGATAGGTTTCAACTACAAAATTAAATCATTTTACTTTGTAATTTATTACTTTTTTAACTCTATTTGTGTGTGCTACTACTAGTCTATAATATTCCAAATTTTTTTGTAACATGTTGCTATATAAATCATAAATTAAAATAAAAAATGATTTTTAGTTTCACCTGAAGTTAACGATGGATTTTTACAATTATAATCAAATTTTATAATACGCTCAATTGAGTAAATCTTTTTAACAACTTTGTTTTGATAGGTTTTTTTAGATATATAATCATTAAAATTAATTAAATTCTGAATATTTCCATTNTATTTAGTTAAAGAAAATCATTAAAATGAATTAAGTTCTGAATATTTCAATTGCAGAATCATTTTAAATACCAAAAGTTAATTAGAAATGATTACTATGATTTTTATTTAAGTGATTCATTACGATAAAAATGTAAAAAAAAATTGAACTTTTCTGATAAATGTACTGTAAATAGTAATTAAAAAAATTCCTGATTCATATTAATCTTAACAATTTCATTTTTTTTCTATTTAATAATGTCAATTTCAAACTAGAAAGTTGAACTATAAGTTATGGTAACAAATTCAACTTTTTTTTTTTTATTAAAACTTTCACTTTAAAGGACAAAAAAAAGTAGGTTCAAAATTATTATTTTTAACATATTAAAAATTAAAATCAATAATAAATTGAAAACAATTAATTTTAAAAATTATATAATATATAATTAAAAGAATTACTAATCTGGGTACAATTAAGGAAATTGAAGTTGATGTTGCTTTTGTAATTATCCATCAATTTCTTAGAATTAAACACTATCTACAGATTTGCATCGAAGCGTTTCTTATGATAGTGATTTTAATCACTGTCAGATTAAATCTATACTGGACCCAACTATGCAACTATGCCTCGACCCCACTGTGCTGGGTGTTTTTAATTAAAACTGCTATAACTTTTTTAAAAATGACCCAATCAATATTACTTTTTTTGACCCGTTACCAGTTCATAGGGTTTCAAAATGGCAACTTTTTCACAAATAATTAACTTTTTCAACTTAACTTTTGAAATTGTTCCAGAAAGACTGACATTTTTATATATACCTTAAATTTAAACTTATGAAATATATTTTAATTTGAAAAAAAAATTTACCATTTCACTTGTCTTTTTGGTAAAAATGNGAAATATATTTTAATTTGAAAAAAAAATTTACCATTTCACTTGTCTTTTTGGTAAAAATGACTACCATATGCAAAAATATGCTATTTTTGTGATAAAAATTCTTAATGTTATATTTTACATTTTTTAACATTATGTTTCTATAACTTTTTAAAAAATGCATGAATCAATTCTATTATTAAATTATATATACTTTATATATAATTATTTCATTCGACATACTTTTTTTTATTTGGACCATTTCCCTTTATACAAGGTGTTTAAACCTTTAAAAATGCGTTATATTTTTGTTTCTGATGAAAGTTCTTCGTAGTCCAGTGTATAAAATTTATACTTTTGTTATAAGTAACAAACATTTTTTATTGAAAAATATTGCATCAAGCCTTTTAAATTTGTATACGCGTTAAAATTAAGAAACATAAAAGTAGGTTCAAAATGATTACCTTTAACATATTAAAAATCAAAATCAGTATTAATTTAATACAATTTTTTTTGTAATTAATTTTTTTTTTTTATATGTAAATACTTATATTTTAATAATAAGTAATAATATTAAAACTTAGAAGTAATAGAAAAAGTTTAATTGCACATTTGAAAACATCACGAAAAGTT
>NW_026099609.1:31354-45487 GCF_025091365.1 Daktulosphaira vitifoliae | reverse complement strand
AATTCAATCCTAGATATTGTGTGTAATAAACAAAAAAATTAAAAGGGGCGAGGTAAAGGGGTATGGTATGAAGTGTTATCTCGGAGTCCAACTATAGTTATTTATCAAATAATAAAATTTCCCTACCTCACTTATTCTTATTCTTGTTTATTACGTAAATTTCTAAGAAGTTTGCAATTAAATATTCACACTTACCTTTATTTCCTTTCGTAGTTGATTAAGTTAATTTTATGGTGATTTCTTCCTTCAGTGTTAACAATCGTTTATATTGTTTTGCGTTTATTATACTCGCAGAGACTAATTTGTATGTATATCAAATTTAGAAAAGATTTTCTACAATGGGAACTGCGTTATTATGATTTGTTACCTTTTTTTATATATTTTTTTAAACTCTGTTTATATTATACTATATTTTTACTAATAATATTTTCGATGAATTCCCTATAATCGATATCGATATTCTTAAAATTTACTCTGAACTTGTCAAAATATAATTATAAGAATATGTCTATCTTTATTCAAAATATAATCAACAAGACTGTGGAGGCCCAACATTTCTCAGCGTAAAGCCTTGGCTGGTGCGGACACAGTTAACATCGTTAATATATATATTAAATATGTCTTCAATACACCTTTTACTATCCTTTACGTCAACTGCTTCACGTTATCTAACAATAATTGGCATAGTCCTTCATGGCTAGCGAGTAAACACGCAGAGGATTTTACTACTAAGACTAGTTAATTCTAATATAAAAATTACGCTTCCTCACTTTGTTCGGCACATTTAAGGCTGTTCATAAATTAAGGGCACAATTAGCTTTATTATGAATATAAGGTAACGTATAAGGCTTTGTATAAATGAAATTATTCTTCTTTACGGCACATTTGAGGCTGTCCAGAAATGAAGGGCACAATAATATTTAAAACCTTTATATAAAATAGAAACTGTATTTATTTCTTGTGAGAATATTAGGTAATAATAAAAATAATACTATTACTGACGCAGATTCTATGTAAGAGAATATTGATTATCAATTGCCAAAGAGAGTTGACAGAGATTCCAACACCGTGTGTTGGGTGTCGCAAAAAAAATCAATATAAAAGTTTTTATCAGACACCTCCCAGATTTATTAAGTATATAAAAAAAACATGTTTTGAAAATTTGAGATCGATAAAAAAATTTTCACAGGTCGCCCAAAGCGTTTTTCGTATTTTTACCAAAAATACCCCTTTATTATTAAAATATAATTAAAATTCTAAATTTTGGTCAATTATAATCATCTATATATGTAAAATGTTGTATTTTTAACGTAGAAAACGATTTTATAATTTTTTAATTACGTAATTTACCTAAACTTCTAAGGATATGGTACTTTTCGGATCGATCTGAAAGAGGCCAACATTTTTTTTGAAGTTTTAAAAAATTGTTAGTTAAATTAATTGTTATGTTTATTATATGGTGTAAAATTTTTTTTTACTAATAATAAAAATTAATACTTTATTTTCACGTTTTTTTAAAACTAAGTTTTGATTTTATCTCTATTGATTTCTATCAATAAAGATATCATTGTTACCCGGTATTAAGGCATAAAAATAACCATACATACTATTTATCAATTACATAATCATAAATTTATGATCTACAAGATAGATATCAAACATAAAGTCACCTTTTTTTTTGATGATAATATTGTTACAGTGTCTGATGTATTTTTCACAAGTAGTTATATATGTTTTTAAAAGTTTTTGTGTATCTGTAGATCAGCATTTTTATACATTGTAATCAAATTTATCTCTTATATTTCATCTAGCATTCACAAATATAAAAATTTTTTAGCCAACGAGAAAGTAGCACAAAGTAATTTAAAGTTTAATTTTATTGTTTCATAAAAATATATAGTGCAATAATTTATTAGCTGAAAGTATTTAATAGTAATTTTAACCTACTTAATTAATTAATAACGGCTAAAGTTTAAATAACTTCATTTTAGTAATTATGGACGGTGCTAAGTCAAAAGATTATTAGTTTATTATAACCCCAATTAAGAGGATCGTTGGTAATCGACTTCCATCAAAACATGAAGTTCTTGGCCATTTTCTATATTTTCATAATGTTAACAAAAAGACAATATCAGTTAGTGTTTTAATGTGTGCGACACAATTGATTGAAATATGGTCAAAAACAAATATTTTAATAAAGCATACTTGTCACATAGTTACACAAATAAAAAAACTCTATACTAAATGGATAAATGTAAATAAAAATAAAAATATAATTAGTACTACTCAAAATAATCACGAAGTCGCATTTGTAGAGTCATTAAACTACTTATTTGATATTAGCAATGCTAATCTGCTAATGACGCAGATTCCACGTAAGAGAATATTGATCATTAATCGCTAAAGAGTGTTGACAGAGATTTCAACACGTTTCCGTGTCTCATCCTAGGTGGGATACATCAAGATTTTAAGAAAATAATATACCAATAATAATAAATGAAATATACCCCCACAAAACAATTTGTTTACTGAGTAGTGCATACAAATAACCGTCGCATTAAAGTCACGATAAAAAAGGTATTAGGTCAACGGATGTGTTGTCTCTAAAATAAAAATAGTATTAAAGAATGAACAGCTTTTTTTTTACACTCTAAGTTTTTGAGTTTTTTATTCTCGTTGAAATAGCTTAGGTATTAATATATAATTAACTAATCCAGGTACAAGAATCCAGTAGTTGTATACAAGATCCGCATACGATTTTAATATTTCATTGAGGGATGTTATACAAAATGATTATAATGGTTTGATTTGTACACTTTTGTAACGCTGAGGGAGCTGAAAATTATGATATATAAATTATTTCTTACGCTCTGTTTTAGACATTATTATTCTACTCGTATATGCGAATTAAATTGTGTAAATGATTTTCATATATATCATACTTTAAATAAGGGAATAAAATTTCCTAATAAAATATGTTTTCTGAAATAATAATGAAAACAACATTTCTTAACAACTTTTTTTGAAATTTTAGTAACTCAATCGTTTTGATTCTGGAATCCTTAATAAATTAAATGAAGAATAATTTAAATTAGTTTTAAATGTATTGATGATCTATTGCTATGCGAAATACCACTTAATATTTACCGAAATTTTTTGGATTCAACGTATAGAAATCGGGATTGTGGATAGTTTTTTTTTCATTTTTCGACTGATTATAGCAATTGTAATTTTTTGAGAAATTTACATTTATTACGGGGATTATTTTTAAATTATACTGCTGATAGCATCAACAAGAAACGTTTTGAGTTCTTTTGATTTATTTCCAAGCAAAGTCTGTCGAGCACAAGTGAAACCAATCGTGTATAGTGACACAAGAAATATAAAACATAGCAAAGTAAAACCAATAGTTTCTCAACTAAGAATCGAAGCTAAAATAGACGTGTTTATACAGTGTAATTATTTTAATACTACCTCTTTTTTTTTTCGTGATAGTTGAAAAAGTAATTACTCTTTCAGTCTACATGTGTAAACATAATTATTTTTGTAATTAATAGAATTAATATGCCTTTTAAGAATATTGTTTAAATTGGATATTTATTTTTCAGTTGACGAAAAGATAAGGCAGCAAATATAAATTCTAAACATGTGTTTAATTTTTTTCGGGTTTTTTTTTTAAATTAGTGTAAAAAATGTTAGCAAAGTATAACTTAATTACTCAAAAATCGAGAAATTTTAAAACCAATCGGTTTTAAATTTTATTTATTAATTGTAATGACATTAACTGTGTTATAATTTTTTAGCATACTACATTGTAGTAGTTTGTTAATCCACATTTGATTCATTGATAAAATTAACCTGAGTAAAACATAAACTACAAATAATTAGTTAAATATAAATATTTTATTAACATACAAAAGTATAATATAAAAGTTTTTATAAAATGACATAGTATATTGTATTGTAGTTTTAATTATTATTTTATAAATGTGTATTTAACTTTTATTCTTAGTTTTAGTTTAGAATATAAATGTAAGTAAACATTACGGATCGTATGTCCAATTTATACGACTCAAGCATTAGCTCTTCTCAAAGTAATTCAACAAATAACTAATAAGGAACACAAATTACATTATAATATGCGACTTATTCAGGACCATCAACATTCAATTTATTCACGAATAGAGTATCTAAAGTTTTTTTTGTTTTCTTAGTATCATCTAATAAAATTTAATATTATACATAAATTGTATTATTACAATTAACATTTCCATATTTTTTTAAAAAGTTTTAATGATTTCCTGGTGTATTAATGTAGCCTATGGTTGTTTAAATTTCTCTAATTGTTTAGGCTCTATCAATTCATTAAGTTTATTCAAATTATACGCAAGATTAGGATATTTATGTTCTCATATAAATGTTATATTTGAAAAAGGTATTATTCTATAGAATAAATTTTTTATTATTCATTATATTGTGGAATTGTTGAACTCTGTTTTTTTATGACAAACTACACGGATATGATTAAATGGATGCATAAGTAAAATATTGTTACTTTAAATGCGCTGGGAGTTCATCGATTGTGTAAGCTTCTCGATTTCTGTTTCTATCAAAAAGTCGATACATTATCATATATGCGCTTGATTTTCCGCTAAAAGTACTTTCAATTTTATGTGGTGGTATCTGTGTAATAGTTATAGTCTTATAATTGTGCTATTTTCCAAAAAATGTAAATACCTACGAGAGTAATAATATCATCATTACATTCAAACCATTGTCCCGACTTGAAATCTTTTATGTATGAGTAATAGTGCCCAAAAGTGGCTTCTCCTTTATGAATGATCACTCCGTATAATTCAAATATGGAATTATAGCCATCCACATCCATTGAAATGAAAAATGGAAAAGATACTCTGACAAAAAAATTTCATTCATAACAATGTTTTTTTTACGTTTATATAAACATTACGTACTTGTCATTTATTTTTTCGGGTTTTAGACTGTTTATGTTATAATTAATCCTACCTAGATGAAAACATAAAATATATGGGAGCTCTTTAAATTGTTGCCCCTTTAGAAATTTGCTTTTTTTTCCACAAATGTCACAAAAATGTTCGTCTAATATTTCAGGTCTTAAATATTGTTTTATTGCATATTCCTATTAGTCAAGTATATTTATATAAAAAACAAATTTATTAATTTAACTTTAATTTTGCTTTTTCTACATTAAACATATGAATATAAAACGGTTCATATATATTTACCAGCGAGTCATATGATGTCTTTCCATCAATAGAGCGAATAAGCAGAGAAATATCAAAAAATATGGAATACTGTTCTTTACTTATATTGCACATAGTACAAGTAAGGTATTCGACCTGAATGCCTGACACATGATAATGAATAGTAAACACAATGAACTAATAAAATACTAATCAAGTCTAAAAAAACAGTAATGTTCATTTTTATAGTAAATACATTATACTTGCCACTGAATAAATGACTAATCATGTTAGCGGACGATGAAAGTTTCAACTTCTCGTCCAAGATGCCCAAAAAATAACGACCAAACTCTTGGACGTCTTGCTGGATATCTGTGTCCTCCTGAGTCCAATCAAGACTTTTTGTTAAGCCATTAGTCTTGACCGCCGATTTGTCAGGTCCAAGTAGTTCTACAAAAAGCCTTTGAAGTTGATAAGCTACGTTAAACCAATTGTCGTCACCGGAATCATTAGGGAATGTCAGTTCCAACAACTCGTTACGAAACTCCGGCGTATGGAACAAGACTTGGATGAAAGAATTTAAATAACAAGTTGCCCCTTGGTTTTTAATACCACGGCACACTGAAAAATAATTTATAAAGTATTGGCTATAATTGAACATTTTTCTTTACCAAATACATATTTTAAAAGTTAAACTGTTATTACCTGGCGAAACATTTTTAGCTTCAGTTTTTGGTGGTAGACTAAACAGTGGTTTCTTTGGTTCTTGGTTCTTTTGCGGAGGAGTTTCCACAACTTTTTCTACACTTTGGGTAGATTTTAAAGTGTTGAATACCGTAGACCAAGAATATATCTAATTTTATTATTATAATTAACTTTATTAGAAAACATTCAAAATGTGGATTAATAAGTTTAAAAATTATTGATGTTAAAGTCTTATATTGGTGATTAAGTTATTTAACTCTCTTTAGAGAAACGCAATTATGTTATTATCAAAATACAGCTATTGTATTGTTTATTCAACTTTAAATGGGTAATGTAATTATAATAATATTAAAAACCATAATATACGTGCTTTAAGCTCATCAAGATTTGATGGAATCGTCAAATTTACTATCTCTTCTTTTATCGTTTTCTTAATTTCGGGTTTATTATTACTATTAACTTTAGGGCTTTTTTCGTGGTCTGATTGTTTTGCATCAGGTTTGATGCAGATACAACAGAAACACTTTTTATATGTTTGCTGTAATTGATTTTTGCTAAATGTCCATACACTGCTCTTTTTATTAGTTGCTAAAGTTCGTTAAAGAATTAAGCTACAAACTTTTAGTTTTAATTTTAATTACTTACATTTTTTCGAAGATAATTTTTTTACACGAGTCCATGTTCCTTTCAGTAACCCGAATAATGCTTTACTTTTATTTAATGTATTGTGAACAATTTTTAAACCCATTATACGTTTAATAAAGACAAGATCTAATCTTTTATTAAATAAATTTCCTTAGATAATGTTTTATTTTTTTATAAAAAATGGACTTTATTAATAGTAGTAAATTTTTTTTATACTTACTATGATTATACTCAGGGGTGATGATTTTTGCATGAGAATACAATTTTTTAAGTTTTATAAGGACGCGCAATATAGTAAAACAAAAGAATTAAGCTTTACGAAATTGGACTGTTAATGTTATTATTTGTACTCAATTAATTCATTTATTTACTGGACTATCACCAAGGATTTCAATTTTTTATATAACCAGTACATTTTTTTAAACTAAGTGATCATGATTTATGTAATAAACTTCAAAAAATATATTATTATTATATTAAAATAAAAGTATAACAAATACGGAATAATTTTTTAATTTTGACCCTTTCAATTAATATTTTTATAGAACTTTCGAAATTAGTTAATTGCACTGAAACTTTTATTTTACAAAATAATTACTATATACAAGATAATTAGCTACAAAATGTTGTCTCTAAATTTAGCATGTATAAAAACCCTATGAGAATACATAGATTCATTGGGGACACAATTAGCATTAGGCGATCTGTAGTTCAAATATGTCGCCAAAAATATTGACCCATTATAATTGATTCACAACATAGGTATTTTTATTTTATATTTCCATTATTGTCTCTTTATATATTGAGAAACTTGCTTAATTGTACACGTTATTTAACGTTTTAAGAAATTACAACATTTGAAATCAGAAAATATTTACATTTTTAGAACTCTTTTTAATTAAAACCGCCATAACTTTTTGAAAAACAAAAATTTTTTTTTTTATTATCTTTAGTTACACATTATTCTTGAATTTTTTACTATGTAATACTTTTTAAGTTCATCCCTTATGCCTTGTAAGGGAGTCAACTTTTTTTAAATAGTAACACATATTTTTAATTTAATAAAATGTTTGAGTTTTTAATTTAATAGTAAATGGAATTTGAATTTTTAATATAACTTAATTCGTTTATTAGATATAATCATTTAAAGTTTCAAATTATTGAGTTAATATACAGGTATAATACACAAGGTATTACAAATATAGGTAGCTAATTGGTTTCTTATGACATTGCTGTCACAGTCACGGATTGTTTATTATCAATTATAACTATCAATAGTTATACTTTTTGTATAGTCAGTTAGTGTATTTATAAACTCACAACTATGTACCTTACTATCATTGATAATAACAATGTGTACCCGTTAATATCGATGTCATAAAAAATCAATTAGCTACCTGTATTTGTAATCCCTTGTGTATTATACCTTTATATTAACTCAAAAGTTTGAAACTTTAAATGTTTATATCTAATAAACAAATAAAGTTATATTAAAAATTCAAATTCCATTTACTATTAAATTAAAAATATGTGTTACCATTTAAAAAAAAACAAAGTTGACCCCCTTGCGAGGCATAAACGATGAACTTAAAAAGTATTACATAGTTAAAAATTCAAGAATAATGTGTAACTAAAGATAATAAAAAAAAAAAATTTTTAAATTATTATTATTCTGAAAGTAATTGAGTGGGTTATGATAAAAAATTCACTCTGTATACTGTAGGACGTGAAAGGGGGCTAAACTCTTTATTTTTTTATTGAAAAATATTTATATTGAATTTAGACCATAACAACTTAAAAAACTACATTATTTTAAATTAATTTAATCTTTTCTTTGAATGCTCATATATTTTTTAAACAGTTGTTCATATAATAAATGTCAAACACATTTTTTAAAGAAAATAGAAATAAATTTAATGTTTATAGTAGAACATTATAAATAAGGAATAACATTTATTAAATGTGTAATCCTAAAATGCAGTCGTTTTTAATAATTTACATATTTTTAAATACAATTTTATAATTTAGTTTAAAATACCTGTTCTCGTTTGTTTCGTTCGTTTTAAATGTTGATTAAAAGTAATAATTTAAATTGTGTAATTATAGTAGCTGTAGTGTTACTTTTATTACAAGTGTACCGTATTTATTCGCTTAACACTGGATACAAGGATAACCAAATAATATCTGTCGAAAATATTCAGCTTTTAAAATGTTCTTATTTATTAAATGCTTTAAACTATATGCAAATAGCTAGAATAGAAATATATCATCCGAATTTTATATTAATTAATGCATTTTTCCCTATATCACAATATCTTGGTGTTTTGAAAAAAATGATGAAGATGCTATTTGGTTTCAAAGATATTGAAATAGGTTCTCTGTGGTTATTAAATATGTATTTAGGCATTGTTATTCATCATGTACATAAATTAAGAGAATTAAAGAAATTGGGTTGCTCTGTTGAATATGAACAAACATATCTTAAAAATACTCATGACTATGTCATAGAAGAATTAAAATCAGAGGTTTCAATAATGAAATGTAACAAAGAAAATAACAAATACATCATTATACAAGAAAACGTATTAAAACAATTAGAAAACCAGCCTTTAAATGTTATACGCAAAATAATGATTAGAATTATAAAAATAATGAATAGATTTATTTTGGAGAACACTGATTTATCCATCAAAAACTACGAGATGTTTAGTAAAAACAATAGCCTTATTAAAAGTATAGGACACAACGCACACAAAATTATTTATTTGATGAATGACTACAACGTACAAGTTAATTGGGAAGATAATGATAAAAGTACTATGCAGATTTTACAAGAAAAATACGAAAACGCACATAATCTCAATTGGAAGGACAATAATCTGAAAGATATTAAAATATACTACGATTTAGTTTTTAGCTTTTTTAAAATCATTATGTTAAGGCTAACATGGAAACATTTATTATACGTAAATAAACAACAAAATGAATCTATTAGGATTGTTTTGATTAATAAATGGTTAAAGATACTTGATGAGTTTGTGACGTTCTTTTATTTAAAAAATGATGACTATGCGTGTAAGATAAAAAATTCAATTAATGGTAACCATGACGCTGTTATTGAGCTCCTCAAATTATATTTAAACGACTTATGTTGCGATTTAAAGTGTAATGCTATAAATGAAATGAAATTAAACGGCGAAGAACTACCCTTTAAAAAAGATGGTAGACCAGTTCACAAGGAATCGGAGTTGGAAACTATTGAGTATTATAGTTTGGGTGTTGCTGACAAATTTATCATTACTACAAAAAATTTATTTTCAGAAAGAGATTTTAGTGTTATTAAGTCATTTATTGTTTATGCGGAAAATAATCAGTTATTTTTTCAAGCTGATAAAATAGTTGATTATTTATTTTTATAATAATAATAATTTCATAAATAAAAAATTTAATAATTTAATTTTTATTAAATTATTTTTTAATAATAATAATTCTCAAAGAACTATTTAATTTAATGATTCATCAAAAGATACTACGATTCAGTTTTTAGCTTTTTTAAAATCATTATGTTAAGACTAACAAGAAAACATTTATTATATGTAAAAAAACAACAAAATGAATTTATTAAGATAGAATTGATTCATAAATGGTTAAAGATACTTGATGAGTTTATAGAGTTCTTTCGTTTAAAAGATGATGATTATGTATGTAAAATAAAAAAATCAATTAATGTTAATCATGACACTGTTATTGAGCTCCTCAAATCATATTTAAACGACTTATGTTGTGATTTAAAGTGTAATGCTATAAATGAAATGAAATTAAACGGCAAAGAACTTCCCTCTAAAGAAAGTACAATAATTCACAACGAATCAGAGGTGGAAACTATTAAGTATTATAGTTGGGTTGCAGCTAAAAAATTTATCTTTACTACAAAAAATCTATTTACAGATAATGACTTTAATGTTGTAATATCATTTATTGATTATGCAGAAAATAATCAATTTTTTTTTCATGCTGTGAAAATAGTTGATTATTTATTTTTTCATAATAATAACATTTTCATAAATAAAAAATTTAAGAATTTATTTGTCATAGAATTATTTTTTTTTTTTTTTATTATGAAAAGGCTTCGACAACTTATGGACATTAGCCTACAGTTTTTTTTTTTTTTCATAATTATTATTTGTACATTAATTAAAGTTATAAGTTGACAATCAATTGATTTAAACTATATACACATATTTATCATTAAATTTTATACAATAATGTTATGAATTTACATTAAATTTACAAGTCTTGCGGTTTCATAGAATCTGTAAATGGCATCCGTGTTTGCTTCGCCCAGAGCTTCCTCCATGTTGTTGGGGTGGCCTAGTATACTCCGTTCATCATTGTATGTGGGACAGTGGAGTGTTAAGTGTTCAATGGTCAATGGTACTTCACATGTAGAGCAATACGGTTGTTCCTCTTTGTTGAAAATGTGTGAGTGTGTGAGTCTTGTATGCCCTATTCTGACTTTGGTGATAAGGGTATCTACTACGCGAGCTGGGTTGATAGGCGAACGCCATTTATGGACAGTTTTTTTAATGTTTTTTAATTTGTTATTGGTAGTACCATCCCATTGGGTTTGCCACTGTTGGACGGAAATTCGGTTGATTATTTTTAAAATATCTTTATATGGTAGTGACATTATTTTTGATGAGAAAGTAGAAGATATGGCTTGGTTAGCCAATGTGTCAACTTTTTCATTACCATTGATTCCAATATGTGATGGGACCCACATAAATTCAAAAATTTTATCAGAGTTATTAATGATGTTGCATATTTGGAGGGATAGTTCATTTGACGGGTTATTTGATGATAATGAAGTCAGGGCACTGTAGGAGTCACTTATGATTAGTACTTTATTCATCAGGGAGGATTCAGTGTAGGTAATTGCTTCTTTAATAGCAAAGATTTCAGCCGTGAAAATGCTTGCATCTGAGGGTAGTTTGTAAAGTCTATTTATATTGCCTGAAATGAATGCGCATCCTGTGCCATTTGTATTTTTGGAGGCATCAGTATAAATTAATTCATAGTCGTGAAAGTCGGATTTTATATTTTCATTAAAAATTGAGACAATTGTGGAGTGGGGAGTAATGTTTTTGTTCAAATGGGATAGTTGGGTGTGGATTTTGGGGTGGTACTGCCAGAATGGAGTTGTTAAAAAAGGAAATGATGTCTCAATTTTGAACTCACAGTTGTATTCCTTGCATATACGAATATAAGTGTCCATAATTGATGTTGGTCCTTTGTGTTTTCTTATTTGGGCAGGATATTTGAATAGTTGATATGGTGTTTGGTATGGGAAGGCAAGTTTTTTGGTCACGTATTTTAAGATGTTTTTATTTCTTCTGGTCTGTAGTGGGGGTTCTCCTGATATGCATAGGATACTGTCTATAGGGCTTGTACGGTAAGCACCTATAGCAAGTCGAATTGCCTGGTTATGTATTGGATTGAGGATTTGTTTTGTGTTAGATTGAGCTGAGTTATAGATGATTGAGCCGTACTCTATTCTAGATAATATTAGTGCTTTATAGATAAGGAGGAGACTGTTTTTGTCAGCTCCCCATTTGAAATGAGATAGTGTTTTAATGATTTTCATTTTACTATTGCAATTTATTTTTAGTTTTTTTAGATGACTGTTCCATGCAAATTTAGCGTCAAAAATCATTCCAAGTATACGAGTATTTTCTTTATATTCGATTGGTATGTTATTGATGTGAATTCGGTGTAGCATATCAGTTTTCTTTTTATTGAAAATTATGCATTGGGTTTTTGATGGTGAGAATTTAAAGCCAGTTTTAGATGACCATTGTAATAGTGAGTTGATAGAAGTTTGTAACAGGTCTACAGTAATTTTGGTGTTGATTCCGCTACGGTAGATATTACAATCATCAGCGAATAACGAGTTCTTAACAGGTTTCTGTATGTTGCTAAAAATGTCATTGATGGCAACTAAAAATAGTGTGACACTTAATACCGATCCTTGGGGTAGTCCATTCTCTGTTTTTGTATGATCAGAAAGTACATTGTCGAGTTTAACTTGTGTTGTGCGGTCGGTAAGAAAGTTATATAAGAACATTAACATATGGCCATCTATGGACCAGCTAGATAGGATATCGATAACTCTATTTTTCCAAACCATATCATACGCTTTTTCCAGGTCAAGAGACACAAGGATGGTATGGTTTTTTTTTTTGATGGATTCGCATATGTCTGTGTGTAGAGTAGCTAAAACATCTAATGTTGAATGTTTTTGTCGAAAGCCATATTGTTGTTTGATAAATTTATGGTTCGTTTCAAGGTACCAAACCAGCCGTCTGTTTACAATTTTTTCAAGTAGTTTGCAAAGTGTACAGGTGAGAGATATTGGTCGGTAGCTAGTAATATAAAATTTATTTTTTTCAGGTTTTAAAATTGGTTTTACAATTGCTTCACGCCATTTATTTGGTAGTATACCATATGTCCAGATAAGGTTATAGATTGCAAGGATGTGGTTAAGTGCATATTCTGATAGGTTTTTGATGAAGGCATACGGTATATCATCAGGTCCAGGACTTTTACTTGAGCATTTAGTTAAGTCATAGTGTAGTTATTTAATTGTAAGAGGGAGGTTGTACTCATAATCATTATTGTGAATATATGCATTTATGTCGAAGGATTCATCTTTGGTGTTTTTGTGGGTGATAAAATTATTTTCGAAGTTTGAGTTGCTGCTGTTATTTTGGAAATGTGTAGCGAATGTTTGCACAATTTCGGAAGTCGACGATAGTTCAAATTTGTTATCTCCGTGTTCATAGTATAGTGTTTTGGGTATTTGTTGGTATTTTATTCCTTTAAATGCTTTGATTTTATTCCATACAGTAGTTGAGTGAGATTGGTTGTTTATAGATGATGTGAATTTATGCCAGGAGCTAGTTTTGCATTTTTTTAGGATATATTTTGATTCTGCTCGTGCTTTTTTTAAAAGAATATGGTCGATTAGCAATTTAGTTTTCTTATATCGGTTCAGAGCTTTTTTATATTTTTTAATGGCAAGTTTACATTCCTCATTCCACCAAGGAACTATTTTTTTATTAATTGGTCGGTTGGATTTTCCTATAGCAATGTTGGCTGANCACATTCCACCAAGGAACTATTTTTTAGCTTCGATGCGAAGCTGAGAAGGTATTAATTTTACTATGATGTGTTTTTTTTTTTATTTTTTTTTTATGTCTGTGAACGCTCAATCTCAGCTCTCGCTGGACCGATTTTGATGAACAATATGTCAAAAGATCACAAATCGTATCTAGTCGAAGACATTACCCTCAAAAATTGAAAAAAATTCCCTCGTTCCCNTTACCCTCAAAAATTGAAAAAAATTTTCAAAATGGTAGCTATATGATTTATATAGCAACATGTTACAAAAAAATTTGGAATATTATAGACTAGTAGTAGCACACACAAATAGAGTTAAAAAAGTAATAAATTACAAAGTAAAATGATTTAATTTTGTAGTTGAAACCTATCATATCAAACT
>NW_026099609.1:27137-29890 GCF_025091365.1 Daktulosphaira vitifoliae | reverse complement strand
CACAATTTCATACTAAATTTAAAAACTATAATTAGTATTTATTCATATATTATATTTTAAAATCAAAGAACTACTAATCAGGATATAATTAAAGAAATAAGAGTTCATGTTGCTTTTAAAATATTTCACCAATTTCTCTAAAGGAAACACTATCTACAGATTTGCATCGAAGCGTTTCTTATGATAGTGATTTTAATCACTGTCAGATATCATCTATACTTATCTCATCTATGCCACGTCTATACTGTGCCTCGACCCCACTGTGCTACCGTTTTTTTTGTTATTTATGACTGTCCGTTCCATCGACCGTTCGACCCACCGTTCGCTAACGGATGGTTTCTACTATCCGTTGTGAACGAACGTTTTTTATTGTTCTAAATGATCGTCAGTTCGATGTTTCATACGTTCCGAACGTGTTCACGAACAACGTTCGCCATATAAACCTATATAAAATAAAATCTGAACGTATACGTTCGTGAACGGACGATTCAAAAATAGACCCCCAGATATATAAAAAAAAATATACCAAATAAAAGGTAATGATATCATGCATCTATATAAAAAATATATATATTTATTTGGTTATTTTTAAAAAGGTTATGGCAATTTTAAGTAAAAAAAATTAAGAAAATGTCAAAAATTTGCGATTTTTAAATTTGTATTTTTTTTTTTTTGAGGTTTCACCCATTTTGCGGAAAACGAGAGACATTTTTTCAATTTTTGAGGGTAATGTCTTCTAATAGATACGATTTGTGATCTTTTGAGGTATNTCAATTTTTGAGGGTAATGTCTTCTAATAGATACGATTTGTGATCTTTTGAGGTATCGTTAAAAGAAATCGATTCAGTGAGAGGTGAGAAAAAGTGGTAATAGACACAAAAGAAAAAAAACACATCTTAGTAAAACCAATACCTTCTCAGCTTCGCATCGAAGCTAAAATGTTAGTTACTTATAAATAAATTTACTGGTTTTATGTCGCTAATTAGGGGTTGAGCCTAAATGCCTATCAACAGTATTCTAAGGGAGCAATGGGGGATAGACTGCTAGGTTATAGTCTACCTTAAGTACTGAGGTTTCCTATTTAATTTATATTCCCTTAGAGGAACTACCAAGGGTCACACTAAATATATATATATCACTCTTGGTTAACAACGATATAAATATTGATTAAGTAAAGAAATATTAAATAAACAGTACAACTTGCTGGATACCTATAGATGATAAAAATTCAACGAGGAGCTGACGGCGTCACACACACACGCTATTCTGGTGGTAGCTAATTAAAGTTAAATATAAGACAAGAGAGTAATGGACACGATGATGGTAAAAAGTTAACTGGCGTTTAGGATATTAGTATTAGGACACAGTGGTCGTGAAGTGTTTGTGTGTGCTAAAATAGCTAAAATTCTATTATATATTTTTAATTTTATAATGCTATAACTTTTTGAAAAATGTATGGATCATTATATTTTTTTTAAGATAACTACTAATTTTATTTAAATACAACTTTTTGTTTTAACTGTAATAAAAAGAAAAGCGGCGAGCGTGTGGCAGGAAAGTGGAAGGGTTTTATATTATATGGATTATGTTGGATTCATTCATATCGTCTTAATCCTACCTCTCACCCACTCTATCCTATTTCTTAATATTACATATATATAGTGTATTTCTTACGACTACACACAAGGTATGAATATACCTTGATATTCAGATAGACTCGTAGATATATAATAAATAGTGATGTTCATTGTTAGTATTAATATTTTATGTTAATTTAAATAAATAAAAATACTGATACGAGGGGCAGCATACTGAGTTTATTTCTATGATTTGAATTAATTATTTTAACAAATCTGGAAGACATAACTAAGGTTGATAAAAGTAACATGAATTATACATTATTAACTTTAATATGAAAGAATACTCGTATGCGTGTATAATGAGTGAGAATGAACTGAGAGTAAACTGATGTGCTAATTTTCCTAGCCATTTTATATATAAACTAGTTGGTAAGGTGATGAAGGGAAGCTAGTTTTTCTTAAGAATTTAACTATTTTATCCTGTTGTCTGTTCGGCGCCACATATACGCTAATGGTAACTGTTCAAAAGTTATGTGTGTAGCCGGTAAAGTTACACATAGCTCGAGTTGGCATTACCCCTCTCAATGTAATGACAACAATCGTGTCCGGCACTACCGGCACCTTGCGAGTACTACGTCGGTGTACGCGATTGACGTCGTACCGCATCTCTTGAGTCTGATGACTCGTGGCCAGTGAGCTGGCGTGTTTTTAATTTGTTTCATTGTTTTTTGGTTGGTATTGGCCTGTTTAGGTGACAACCAACACTTTATATTACCAGTTACGTGCTATTACTCGAGTGCTCAACGGAAATAGAGCAGCGGAGGTTGACATTCCATACGCAAAAGGAACAATTACTTTGGGAAGCGTTTTGGCAGTCGATTCAACGTTAATTGCACTATGGATAGCTGATGGCTGGGTGATGTTTCGTTTTTGTTTGTTTTTTTCTACTATTATTATTCTAATGTTAATATATTGATATATTGAATATTTATTAGTTTATATATATATATATGTATAATAAAGTTACTGTTTGGAATTGATATTATACGATTGTCAAGTAAAACCCCCCGATCCGTCATTTATGTTAAGATAATTAACTTAACGTTAAAAGTATAAAGTAGTGAAATAATTTACTCTGGGAATTGTAAAGTTTCATTTCAATATATTTTTACA
>NW_026099609.1:15975-24152 GCF_025091365.1 Daktulosphaira vitifoliae | reverse complement strand
AAGGAAGTGTTCCATTGTTTTACCACGATTGTCAGTGTATGTAGAGCCCCATATTGTGTTTCGACTGTTAAAATCTCCTACAATTATAAAGGGCCTAGGTAATTGGGTTGTTATTTGTATTAAGTCTTGTTGTGCAAACGGGGTACTATCCGGTAGGTATATATTGCATATGCTTAGTTGTTTGTGGAGTTTTACAGTGATGGCTACAGCTTCTAAGTTTGTATCTAAATTGATTTCTTTACTTTCTATGTCATCTTTAATAAAAATTGCTACGCCTCCACTTGCTCTGCCGGGGTTGAATCTGTTTTTGAAATATCCATTGTAGTTTTTAATATGGCTAGCTTGGGTAAATTTTAGGTTTGTTTCTTGGAAGCATAGTATGTTTGGATTAAAATCAGAAATAATTCGTTGTATGTCTACATGGCGTTTATAAAATCCATCTATATTCCATTGTATTATACTCATGTTATTGGTGTTTTAATTTGTGTATATCTTTATTTATTTTGTAAGTGCCTTTGTTCTAGATTTTTTTTTTTTGGAGTATTTTATTTGTTTTATGATTTTATTGTGCGTTTTTATATTCTTGGGCTGGTTGTACTTGAAAAAGTAGATTAGATAATTTGGTTAATTTGGATTTTATTGATCTATCATTAATATAAGGTCGAACTTTTTCTATTACTTCTATTATTGTGGGTATATTGGATCCAATTTCATCACATCTTGTATGTATATTGTTATTNCAATTTCATCACATATTGTATGTATATTGTTATGTTTATTACTAAAGTTTTCAACCAAGTATTTGAATTGTAGATACGTTATCTCGCTACTGTTATTGTTGCTTGAAAAAAAAGGTTCAGATAGTTTTAATGCATTGTCAATGTTTTTGTCATCTAGTTGTGTTGATGAATTAGAGCGTGAGAGTACTTTAGCTTTTTTTTTATTTGGTTGTAGTATAGTGGGAGATTGCGATGTTGCTTGAGATGATGTGTCCGATAGAGGCCTTTTCGTTGAATCTAGGAGAGGGTCATCTGAATTATCATTTTTATTTTCGTTAATTGATTTTTTTTGGTTATTATCAATATTAGTATTATATTGTTGTATTTTAGATTGCGCCCTTTCCTTGTAAGCGATAAATTTAGAGAGGGCCGTCTTATCAAGTGTTGGATATTCGGTAAGGTCCGCCCAATCAATCCGATTGTTGGCAAGTTCTTCGTCCATGAGTGGGCTGTCGGGAGGCCGGATGTTCTCCAGGATATCGGCGTTTTCGTCTATGGGTGACATTAGTTGTTCTGTTGGTTCATTATATAATTTAGGTTCTTGGTTCAAGTTATTTGTGTTATTTTTACATGACATTGAAGTGTGGCCTATTGATTTACACGTAAAGCAGGTAATTTTATCGTCTGTAAAAAAAATTCTGAATTGGGTTTCATTTGTTTGAACTAGAAGTGTTCCTGGTAGTTTCGGTACATCATCGTGTTTAATAAAAATTTGGCGACGAAAGCTTAATATATGTTCATATCCCGCTTCTTTAATTCCTGCTTTTAAATAATTAATTTCCGATATAGGTGTTATGTTGATATTAGTCAATGCATTTATTATTACTTGGTTAGGGATGGAGGGGCATACGTTTGAAATGATTATTCGTTTAGCTGGGTTGAGTAGTTTGCGAATAGGTATTTCGTGTTCATTTATTTTTATTAAATTTTTTGTTTTTTCTAATAAAGTGTTTAATATTTTTTCGCTTGATAAAAAAATGCATACACGACCCATTGATATCTTAGAAACAAATATGATATTAGAAGGTGAGATTATCTGGCCAATAGCGATAATGTAGTCTTTTAGTAATAGTCCGTCAATAGGATGTAATACAATAGCCTGTTCTCTTCTAGGTACGTTTGACGTTGCTAAGGCGAAGTTCAAATTATTATTGTTATTAGATAATATGGGCTGTTTATCTTGAGTAGTTTGTGAAGATGAATAGGTCGCGGTTTTAGTGGAAGAAGAGGTGGTACTTGGTATATGTGTTGTGGAAGTGGCTGAACGCGGAGCATCGCGCAAACCGGTTTGATCTACATTAGTTGAGTGGGAAGTTGGGATATTGATTTTAGAATTTACTAATGTTTTTGGTTTGTTTAATGTATTAGAAGTTTTAGGACTGTTAGTGTTACTTTTGTTTGTAGTTTGATTTGTTATGGGGGCTCTGTTTGAGAACGTTTGTTTGGGCTGTGAGCCCAGTTTGTTAAGATTCATTTGGTAGTTAAGTTGGTTTTAAACAGAAAAAGCCATACTACCTGTTAGCGAGCGTAAAGACAATATGCTATCGGGAGCTTGAAAAGCGATAACGCGATAATGAACACACGTGTTGCACTGTCGGGTATGGAACACGTACTGACTATTATTATTCTAATGTTAATATATTGATATATTGAATATTTATTAGTTTATATATATATATATGTATAATAAAGTTACTGTTTGGAATTGATATTATACGATTGTCAAGTAAAACCCCCCGATCCGTCATTTATGTTAAGATAATTAACTTAACGTTAAAAGTATAAAGTAGTGAAATAATTTACTCTGGGAATTGTAAAGTTTCATTTCAATATATTTTTACAGTAACTAAAAAGATTAACATTAATGTAAACATTGCTCTCAATGGACGATATATTTGTAAAAAGTAATAATAAAGTAATTGTCGGTCAGAAAAGTATTTAAAATTGATAATTATTTATGTGGAAAAATTATTCTAGATATTTCTCGAAACTTCTATTTGGATTCATTACATTACTGATAATGCCACTCGCACAACCACCACCTGTTGTGCAAGAGAATCATTATGCTGTATGATCACATAAGCGATCTTTGTACATCAAATTACTGTAGGACCTTTTGTGAATTTTGTGTTCTCGCCACCATTATTAGTTCTTGCTACGTGGTTCTATGGTACACCTAGCTCATAGTCGTTTCAATACATTTATCACTCTTGTGATTGGCTGAGGTCATACAATTTCTATAACAATCTTTGGCATTGTGCGTCTTTCGTGTACATAAAAAGTAACTCCGTTTGTATGTGCGCTATATATTTTATTGTTTTGTTTTGCACATTTGTTGTGCCATGGTTTCCTCGAGCTTTCGTACCTGTGCACGCCTTTAGTGTTCGGCCCTGTCCATATCTGAAGTATTTACTTATTGAGCAACTACCATTGTAGTCTTCAACGTGCAAAAGTTTTAATGCAAAGTATTCATACTGTCCACTTTTCACTGCCATCATTCATCATTCATATATTGCACGTTACACAGTTAAGTCTTTAATTGTTTGTAATAATTATATTATTTTTTATCTATTTTGATCATAGATGCCTTGTCGGCCATTTTAGTATTAAGTGACCCCCCATCCACAATTTTATAATATTTTAGATTTCTTGCTTTTTTAATATATAATCCTTGTTTTGCAATCCTTAAAATTTTATCTAATGTAAGTACCATCCTCAATCGCATATACCATCCACTCCCTAGTTATTTCTTCTACATGATCATAGACAACGATACGAACGTTAACTAACACGTACGAGTATTACTGGACATTCCGTTCAAACAATTACATACACGAACAAAAACACAGAAAAATTAATACCTTGACAGCTTCGCATCAAACATAATAAGGTTCTCAAGTTAAGTTAGTCGGTTTGGATGAAATCGTATAAAAAATTAAATATTCTGAAAAAACTTGCTACAATCAAGTCGACTTTTGAACAAGATTTGTATAAATTAATGATATTTAGTATACAAAGGAGAAGTGAAGAAAGTCCTGAAAAGCGTATAGACGTCAGCATTTTAGCATTTTTTTTTTTTTTTTTAGAAATAAAATTTTTACATTTTACCATAAAAAATTTTTTAACAAATAACAAAGCAAAATTATATTATATTTTCTCTGTCAATAAAACGTTCATAAATTTGAAGTATAGTTGTCAAGTAAAAATATAAAACATCTAATTACTTATTTATTTACTTACTTATTTAAAATATCTAATATTGACAATAATTAATAATTAAATATAACATTATAATGTAAGAAATTTTTCATTCACACAATTAAAATTATAAATTTACTAAATTGGGGACATCGCTTCCACACTAATTTGATATTAATTATCTAATTATTCTACTCTACTGTATTTAATTGTTTTTTTACTTTTTATGAGGTATATATCAATTAATTAATTAAGTTCTTTAATGAAACTGAGATTTAGCTAAAAACTATTTTAGTTTTAGTATAAGTATTCATAATTTTNTAAAAACTATTTTAGTTTTTGTATAAGTATTCATAATTTCAGGACACATTTTTATAAAAAATGAAAATGCTGAATTTCATACTTATTAAGTCAGAGAAGACAAGCCAAAAAGAAATGTTGCCCAATATTTTTCTATTAACTACGAAAAAATTATTCCAAATGAACAAACAATGTTCAAAAACACTTTTAATTATAGCCTGTTAATAAAAGTAGAATTATTTATATTTGACGCATTTTTCTATCTTAACTGTATATCCAAATAGTTTTTCTTCTGCAGTATTCAATCTCAACATTGATTTGCAGAAACTTCCATGTTTCTCTTTCACTAGCCTTTTTCTTCAACTTCTAATATAAATTACATCCTTAATGTTCTATTAACTGACTTGTATATTGCAATCTTGGTCATCCTCTATGATTTTTTCCATTGTGTCTTAAAATATGAAGTATTAATTCATTTCGCCCTTTCCGTATACTCTTCCATATTAATTCCCTCACAAATACTCTTTCTAAAACATTTTCTTTATTAAAATTCTATCAATCCAACTTATCTTTTCCATTCTCCTGTAGCACCATATTTTGAATGCCTCTATTCTTGTCATTTTTTCCCTTGCAATAGTCAATTTTTTTGCATCCATTTATAATATAATATAATGCTCCAAATATACGATTTTAGAAGATTTTTCTAATATAAATGTCAATATTTTTTGAAGCTAAAAACTTTCTTTCTTATTAAATGCCATGTTCACTTTATAATTTTCTTTTTACATCTCTCATCTGACCTTGTAGTGCTATAAAATATATAAAATCTTCTACAGTTTCATCGTATTTTAATTTTATTCTTGTTCTATGTTAATGTCTCTACTACATACTAGAATTTTCGTTTTCTTTGTATTTATTTTCATAAGTAAATATTTTTTAGATATTTTTCATTCAACTCTACTATTGCAATGTCGTTCACGAATATCAGAATGCGTGTTCTATGACCATTTACTTTTATTCCTCACTGTGTCTTCTATCTAATAATATCTAGGGTGTCTTAAATATTAAAAGGCATTAAATATTAAATTTGATAATATCAGTTCATCCCTATCTGACATCTTTCATTATTTTGGACTCTTTTTGAATATCTACCACTTTTATGATTGCTATTACATTTTTATACTATTGATATAGCAGCTTTCCTTACATTATTGCAACTCCAGCTTATTTCAGCATTTTGAATATTATTATTTAGTCAATATGCGAAATTTTAATTGCATATTTGAAATAGGCATTAAAATAGATTTAGAAAAGTATATTTTGGTCTTTGATGAAAAATCAGTATAGACCAATAAATTTATTTATCAATAACAAACAATTTTTTTTTTAAGTATTGCCTCAAGCACTTTAACTTTTATACATGTTTGCCATAGAAATAATATCTACTTTATAATTTCTCTATAAAATTACAATACTAAATTATTAAATATCAATTTCCTACTCTATTTAATTACTATAATAAATTTTAATTCATTAATTATACTTTTAAATTTAAGAACTACTAAATAGAATATAAATAAGAGTTCCTTTTACTTTTTGAATAATCCACCAATTTTTTAAAATTAAATACAATTTACAGATTTGCATCGAATCGTTTCTTATGATAGTGATTTTAATCATCGTCAGATATCATCTATACTTGTCCCAACAATGCCACGTTTTATATAAATCTTATCAGTTAGTGGTGTGTGCATTAGGTGTTAGGTATTTCTTGATAGTTATGTATGTGTTTACCTCCATCAGTCAACCGGTCCGATACCTATCGTTTTAATCTTATCAGCTGACATTCACACTATACAACTGTAACAATATTGTTGTATTTCCCCCAATTAACTTGTTCGAAGTTGGCACTACCACCACTCGGCGTCATCACCAACGGGCACAAAAAGATGCCAAAATCCACGTTCGTTTTTAGTTTTTTTTGTCCTCTGTTTTTATAAATTATATATATATATATATATATATATATAAATTTTAAATAATTTAAAAAAAAATGTTATTGTATTATACATGGACCTATATTTTTCTCTTTTTACTCTTCCTTCATTACATTTATATTTGTTTTTTTTTTTAACTCAAAACCTAGTAGCTCTGTTAATGAGAACTATTCTCGCTCGGCTAAGGCTATTAGGTCACTCCAATGTTTTCCTAACTAGTAGGTAAATAGTAGGCCCTCTGGTTTGGCTGAAACCTTGCAATTAAAATATTTAATAATATGATTTGTTTTTTATAGAATTTTTTATTCATTCATACTGCACTTATATTATTATGAATTGTGCAAATATTAATAATTAAACACAGCTTATTAATAATTATATAGATGGTTGTAAAATATTTTAAGAATATTTATTCTCAAATAATTTAAATTAAAATAACTGAATAATTTTGTATATGTGACTAAACTTTAAAATAAAATAAGTTAACTTGCAAATATATAGAACTTTTCCAAAAACACTTAAACAAATATTTTAATTTTAAAAACAACATTGCAAATAGTAGATAAAATAAACTAAACTTTAGTCAATATACATCTTTAAATGTATAAAGCATGTATATATTCTATCTAATATTAATTTAACAAAGAAGTTATTCTAAATTTTGTTTTCTATATTTTCAATTGACTAAAAAATGTTCATAAAAATATACTATTTTACTTTTTTCATATTTTGGATAAATCAAATCGATACAACTAGCTATAGACTCGCGGATAAAAACGATTATACTGAATATTTATCTGAAGTAATCAATTATGTTCGATTTCAAGACGAAAAATCTTCAATGCAACACTTAACAGACGGTTTAATGGGAAATTCAGATTCCATTTCAGACTTTATTGGAGACTTAGGTTTACATATAAATTACATTAATTTGCCTAAAATATTTGATGCTATTAATGATTTACTTATCTGTAGATATACAATTGTTATAGAAATTTTCATTAAAAATATTGGTTTAATACTGCAATATTGTGATAGCTATTATTTAAAAAACCAATTCTATGATTTTACTGATTGCTTAATTACACTTAATGACGCATTAGAAAGTTCAAAAACTCTATTTGAAAATCTTAACAATGTCATACAATTCTTTAGTAATTTAAATATAAATTACGTATTTGAAGAGTATGAAAAAAAACAAACATTATTGATGAAATTTCTTTTATTAATAATCACATTCAATCGAAAAGAAAATTGGACATACTTGAGTATATCGATAACAACGCTAATCCTAAAGTTGAGATGGTTGTTAAGGATTTTAAAAATGTTAAAAGTTTTCATAACATTTTATCTTCGAAGATTTCATTTACTTCTATTAAAAACATTAAATACAATAGTTTCCAAGAAGACTTAAAAAATGATGATGCAATGCAGCACTATTCAATTTTGTATTTAGATTATGTCCAAGTATGTAATAATCTCAAAGTATTTTATGATGAAGCATTCAAGCTCGAGTACATCAATTTGGGTTTTCATAACTTACTACATCCGACAACACCAGAGTAAAGTATATTATTATTTTTAAGTAATAGTTCATTAATAAATTTATTATTTTTGTAGAATGTTATTTTGTTAATTCATCCATGTTATTCAAACAATACTTCTTTAATCACTCTATGTTTAAAGAAGAAACATGTACATTACTCTTATTTTACAACATACAGGGTGGCCCACCACTCACTGACAACTTAAATAACTTTTGATCCATTTAATATTTTTAGTTCATTTTTTTTTAAATAATAGTTATACGTTAGGTCCATAGCTATATCTCAATAATTAATTTTTATACATTTTATTAAAAATATTATTTATTTTTAAATTTTAAATAAAATGTAAAAAAAAA
>NW_026099609.1:11912-14887 GCF_025091365.1 Daktulosphaira vitifoliae | reverse complement strand
CTAGTAGGTATTTAAAAATAAATAATTTGTGTTAATACTTTTACACAATCAACTTTATAAATTATAATCTTCAATTTTAACCGCTATTTTTTATATTATTGAAAGTTCGTTTGGTAACGATTATTTACCAATTTTGCTATATTATACATGGCGCTAACTTCACTGATAACTCAATGATGACTACAACATGGTCGAATTTTAGAACTACAGGACACGCTATTATTGCTACTTTATATATATATATATAGAAATATTGGTACAATTGACAAATTACCTTTTGGAAATATCCATAGATTTTATTCCAATAAATCATTAACTCTTTATTTTGAATTTTTTGTGTCCATAGACTCGTATCACCACTATATGATGACTCATCTGAATATCTCGCAGTCAATGTTATAAATACACTATTTAACGTGGATAATGGGCAATCGTTCATTAATACGAAAATTTGTGTGAACTATCAAATTAAAGATTTAAATAAAATACTGCATGATAAAGACAATCCAACCAATTTCTTTCAAAGAAAGCAAGAAGTTGCACACATATTTAAGTGTAGGTATAGTGAATTATTAAGACACGTTACTATCTTTTTAACTGCAATGCAACATTTATGCCTGACAGAACATAGTAAAAAACGTTATGATAACTTAATTACTTATGTAAAATCCTTGAAAAGTACATTACCATCAGTTACAACTATGATCAATCGTTTATTAGCAATTTTGGCCTTGTTAAAAAAGGCGTCCATTGGGGATTATATGGTAAAATCGCAATCATGTTTTAAAAATGTAGTGAAAATTGCATCAGAATATAAAAATATTTTAAAGAACCTAAATATTTCTTTAACTGCTGAAACTAATGCAACAAATGCAAAAGAATTTTTGGAAGAGTTCCGTAAAGGTCAAAATGGTGTGACCCGGTTATTAGCAGATATTAGAGTCAATCTTTTTCTTACAAATTATTGTATTCTTGACAAACCATTGTTAAGTAAATTTCAATTATTAGAATCATATCAAAATATTCGAACTTATCGTGGTTCAATATTTTCTAGAATAAATTCAGATTTAACAAAAATTTGTGAAGATTTTTTTAAAACTGACTATGATTTATGTTTTAGTGAATTTGTAAACTAATATATTATTTTTTATAAGTAAAATAAATACTATTTTACATTTTTAAAATTTCCTTGGTGTTATGATTCAATAAAGCCCTATATATGTATTTTAATAACATTAGAATCTTTTAAATTGTTAAATTTACTTAACAAATGTTAAAAATTATGTGAGACTCGACTTTATTTCATTAATTAATAATATAAAAATATATAATAAAAATTTATTACTAATGAATAATATGATTTAAAATTAAAATTCTATTAAAAATTAATAAATTCTAGTTATAAATCAATTTATTGATTTATAACTAGAATATATAACCCAAAAAGTCACAAAAATTTTGTGTTAAACGACCTAAGAAAGATACCTAGAGATCAAAATTACATCTGTTGGTAAGAGCGTCCGCGAGATAAAACAACGCATAACATTAGCAAAAACTACTTTTAGTAAAAAAACATAAGTTGCTCACTTCAATATTGTTACATCTAAATATCAAGAAGAGACTTATAAAAACATATGTATGGAATGTTGCAACATATGAATGCGAAACTTGGATAATAAATGATACCGAAAAGGAAAAATTAGAAAACTTCTAGATGTGGTGTTGGAGGCGTATTGATAGGTTGGATAGAGCGGAAAACAAATGAAGAAGTGCTTAGAGCTGTGGGAGAAAATCGCACAATTATAGATGAGATTAGAGTAATACGCTGGAAAATGGTTTGACATGCCCTGAGACACCCAGAAGAGTTGTGTCATAACTTAAAAATTAATAAAAGAAAAGAAAAAGATTGAAAGAGTTTATATTGTTGAGTGAATTAAAGTGAGGATTAGAATGAGAGTTACTTTTGATTCTGGGTGTGATTCAAGGGTTATTAAATGACAATATAAATATTCTTATAGATTTAAAATTATTACCTAATAATTATTCTTCAGTTGTTATATTAACTTCAGTGATAATATTAATAAAATGATAAATAAAGTAACACATATAAGTTTTTGGTTCACATATTAAACACGTAAGAACTTCGACAATGATGATTGCAATATCCACGTATCGTTATGTATCCAGAGAATGAAATTAACAGTGTGGAATAAGGGTTTGCTTTGCCTTTTTATAATATTTTTTACCCACGAAAATCATCATTGTCTAATTCTTAAAGTATAACTGTTTATTTGATAAATAAGCATAAAATACAGAGATTATTACAGATGAATAGAATATAAATAATTTTGACATTTATATATAACATTGACATAGTTTTTTCCAACAAGACCAGGATTAATACAATGCATTTAATTATTAAAGCTAAAATAACAAAGATGACAAAAATAATTTGTAGAATTCCTCTTGGAAGGAATGATTTCATAAAAAAATTGTGTTGATCCATACACTTTCCAATAAATTATAGCATTATAAAGTTAAAAATGTAAAAAATAAAATCGAGAATTTTCATACAAAAATAGCATTCGGTAGCCATTTTCACCGTGAAGACAAAATAAACATAATAGACACAAGTTCCTCATTAAAAAACAGATATAATTGTAAGTANACATAATAGACACAAGTTCCTCATTAAAAAACAGATATAATTGTAAGTAAAAAAGAAGATTTATTTTGCCAACAAATAATAAAAACATTAAATGGGCAAAAGATATCCAACAAAATAACTAAGATGTCTAGAAGGTTTGTAATTATAAATGATATACTTTACCTAAAACAATATATGCCAAAACAGAATATAGATAATCTACCTAATATACCTAAATCAATTGTGCAAGATGTCATTTCAGCACATCATTGTCCACCTATGTCAGCACATATGGGAATTACAAAAACAATTAAGAAAATACAAATTA
>NW_026099609.1:4969-9216 GCF_025091365.1 Daktulosphaira vitifoliae | reverse complement strand
CGCGACTTTTCATTAATTTTTTTGTGGCTTTTGAGTTTAATATTTTTAATATTTTTTAGTTTTTTTAAATTAATAAAATTTTTAATATAGTTTTAATTTTACTTAATTAACTAGCCACAAGTGATCAATTTTTATTATACTTATTAAAGATGTTACTCATTTTATAAAAACTTGTCACGAATGTCAAATAAACAAGAGAACTTCAACCTATTCCACTACTTTGTTGTAAGCCCCTTGATAGGCTAACAGCCGACTTTCTTGGTCCATTAGTCAGTAGTAACAATAAAAAATATATTTTAGTTTTTACATGTCAAAGCACCAAATAAGTATTTACAAAAGCCACTAGATCGGCTGATGTCAACACTGTAATTAGATTTTTGATAAATTTCATAACCAAGTATGGTGTAATCCGCTAGCTATCTATCTAGCGACCGAGGCTCTCATTTTCGTAATTCCGCACTAGAACAAGTTTGCAAAAACTTTAGAATAAAACAAATATTCTCTTCTAGTTATGCTCCACAATCACAAGGGTTCACTGAAAGAATTAATGGTGTAATATGCCAAGCTATTAGACACTACATTAATGATGATACTCATCACCGATGGTCTTATTATCTACCTTATAGAACATTTAGCTATAACAACACTCCTCAAATATCCACTAACCACACACGACTTTTTATTTATTACACGGATTTAATGCTAACTTAACGATAGATTTGCAATTAACTCCTGAAATTCTTCCATATGATATCAAACAAGCATTACACAAATTAAAAACAATTAGGGATAAAATACCTGAGTATATAAAAAAAAAACCCAACACAGTGGGGTCGCGGCATAGTGGGGACGTTGCATAGTTGGGTCCAGTATAGATTTAATCTGACAGTGATAAAATCACTATCATAAGAAACGCTTCGATGCAAATCAGTAGATAGTGTTTAATTCTAAGAAATTGGTGGATAATTACAAAAGCTGCATGATCTGCTAGTTCCTTATTAATACCCTGATTAAGATAAAGTATGTCGAATGAAAAAGGGATTATTAAAAAATATTATTTCTCATAAAAAAATTGTGTTGATTCATACACTTTTCAATGATTTGTAGCATTATAAAGTTAAAAATGTAACCAACCCAACCCAACATCAACTCCTATTTCCTTAATTCTATCCAGATTAGTAATTCTTTTAATTATATATTATATAATTTTTATAATTAATTATTTTCAAATTATTATCGATTTTTAATATGTTAAAAGTAATCATTTTGAACCAACTTCTTTTTGTCCTTTAAAATGAAAGTTTTAATAAAAAAAAAAATGAATTTATTACCATAACTTTTAACTCAACTTGCAAGTTTGAAATAGATATTATTAAATAGAAAAAAATGAAATTGGTAGATTATTTCAAAAACAACAATAACACTTATTCCCTTAATTTTACCCCGATTTATAATTATAATATATGAATACATAATAATTACAGTAATTAAATTGAGTATGAAAGTGGTATTCAATAATATAATATTGTAATTTTTACGGAGATATTATAAAAATAAAAAGGAGTTGTATATTCATATACTTTTAATGCGTATACAAATTTAAAGGAATTTATGCAATACTTTTTAATAAAAAAATTTTGTTACTTATGAATAAATACACTAAACAAAAGGAACTTTCATCAGAAAAAAAATATACTTTTCTAAATAAACTTTTCGTGATGTTTTCAAATGTGCAATTAAACTTTTTCTATTACTTCTAAGTTTTAATATTATTACTTATTATTAAAAAATAAGTATTTACATATAAAAAAAAATAATTAAGAACAAAAAAAATTGTATTAAATTAATACTGATTTTGATTTTTAATATGTTAAAGGTAATCATTTTGAACCTATTTTTTATTGTCTTTTAAAGTGAAAGTTTTAATGAAAAATACCTTCTCAGCTTCGCATCGAAGCTAAAAAATGAATTTGTTACCATAACTTATAGTTCAACTTGCAAGTTTGAAATTGACATTATTAAATTGAAAAAAATGAAATTTTTAAGATTAATATGCAATCTGGAAATTTTATAATTACTAATTACAGTACATTTGTCAGAAAAATTCGATTTTTTTACATTTTTATCGTAATAGATAACTGAAATAGAAAGAATAGTAATCATATCCTAATAACTTTTGGTGTTTAAAAAAATTCTGCAATTGAAATATTCAGAACTTAATTAATTTTAATAATTTACTTTAATTAAATGAACCAATCAAACCAAAGTAGTTAAAAAGATTTACTCAATTGAGCATATTATCAAAAATATAATTATAATTGTAAAACTCCATCGTTAACTTCAGGTGAAACTAAAAATCATTTTTTTTTTAAATTTATGATTTATATAGCAACATATTACTAAAAAATTTGGCATATTATAGACTGGTAGTAGCACACAGAAATAGAGTTAAAAAATTAATAAATTATAAAGTAAAATTATTTACTTTTGTAGTTGAATACTTTTATCATATCAAATTTAATTCGACAATAAATAATTTAAGAATATTAAAAATTAATGATTTTAATTGTTTGTATGGACAAATCTAGTTAAGCTACTTTTTATTTGAATAAGGAATATTTTTTTGATTTTTAAGAGTAATAACTTAAACTAATCATTAACTTAAATATCATAAACTTAAATGAATCATTTGACGTATCGTTGAAAAAAGTAGGTCTAGTGAGGGTTGGCAAAATAAATCGTAGCCAGAAAAAGAACCACATAGTAAAATAATATTAACATGAATATCAATTTCTTCTCACGAGGGGAGACTATAGTGATAAGATCCTTTATATTTATTGAAATTATTGAATCTAAATGAGATAAATATCAAATGATTTGAAAATTCTATTCTAACTCAAAAAAAAAATGCAAAATTTTAGAAGCCACAAACGGATTTGAACCTCGTACCCTAGGCGTTAAAGATCAAGGTGTTACCCATTCGGCAACTATTCGTTGATTTTTGTTGCATGATAAAATTGGCTATTTAAGCTAACTCAAATTTAAAAATTACTTTTTCGACTTTAAAAAAGTAAAAAATGTTAATAAGTATAATATCATATGTCTTATGAACTTTATTCTATGTCAATGAAATTATATAATATTCATGAAAGTCAGTTTATTCCCCTAATAAAATATTTTAAAATAAAATAAAATACAAAACCTAGAATTTTAATAAAAAATAGCATATTTTTAAATACGGTAGCCTTTTGCGCATAGAAGATAGGTCGTCGGGACAAATTTTTTTTTTTCATTTAGTAGTACATAAAATAAGCTTTAATTTGATATATGTTTAAAGGACGCAGTATTTCCGGAACATTTTCAAAAATTAAGTTGAAAAAGTTAGTTTTTGTAAAAAAGTTGCTATTTTAAATCCCCCCTGTGAGCAGAATAAGTGTTAGATTTTCAAAAAAAAATGATATCAAATGAAAGAAAATTACCTAAGGTTTCAATATAAAGAAATATTATTTTGATTAGTTAATATTTGAAAAAGTTATGGCAGTTTTAAGTACAAAAAACATCGTTATAAAAGGTGATTTTTATCGCAAATATTACATTTTTTTTATAATTTCGACAGCCATTTGCACATAGAAGATAAGGTGTCGGGACAAATTTTTTTTTTTCATTTTATAGTACATAAAATAAGCTTTAATTTGATATATGTTTAAAGGACGCAGTATTTCCGGAACATTTTCAAAAATTAAGTTGAAAAAGTTAGTTTTTGTAAAAAAATTGCAATTTTTAATCCCTCCCCATGAGCAGGTTAAATGTTAGATTTTCAAAAAAATGATATCAAACTGAAAGAAAATTACCTAAGGTTTCAATATAAAGAAATATTATTTTGATTAGTTAATATTTGAAAAAGTTATGGCAGTTTTAAGTACAAAAAACATCGTTATAAAAGGTGATTTTTATCGCAAATATTACATTTTTTTTATAATTTCGACAGCCATTTGCACATAGAAGATAAGGTGTCGGGACAAATTTTTTTTTTTCATTTTATAGTACATAAAAAAAGCTTTAATTTGATATATGTTTAAAGGACGCAGTATTTCCGGAACATTTTCAAAAGTTCAGTTGAAAAAGTTCTATTTTTTATACAATGTTTCAAAGTTTGAACCCCCCCTATATAAGGGGAAATTGTCTAATTTTAATAAAAAGTATGTCAAATGGAAGATGTACTTATAATGTATTTAGAAAAAAAAAAA
>NW_026099609.1:0-4895 GCF_025091365.1 Daktulosphaira vitifoliae | reverse complement strand
AATTAACAGAATATTCTCCTGGACAATTAGTTCTAGTGAAATTTCCGTTTCAACAGGCTAATAAAAGTCCAAAACTTGCTGCTAAATTCAGAGGTCATTTTAAAATAATATCAAAAATTAATAATGTTAATTACTTAGTACAATTATCATTAAGTAATAAATTAACTAATGATGTTATTCATATTAGGCGACTCAAACCTTATCACAGTCGAGAACGCACTAATAAAAACGAATAAAATCTACTATGAGTGATAAATTAAAGATCAATGATTTTGATAATAAAAAAATAATAGATAATAAAAGGAAAAAAAATAAAAAAATAAAAGGATAAAAAAAAATAAGATCAAATTTCTAATATTATCTTATAAACAATAAGTCGTAAATTTGAATCAAAAAGTAAATTAATAAATAAATATAATAATAATAAAATGTTTTAAGTAATAAACTTTTAATTGAAAGAATATTCCTATTAAATTTGTTGAATAATATTAGATGATAATTTTTAATTATTTTTAAAAAATATTCCTATTACTTTAGTTGAATACTTTTACATAATAAGTTTTAATCTTAAAATGCCTAATTCGTCTAAACAGTAACTTTCTTTCTAGCAATAAGCTAGAATAACTTTATTCATAAGCTTTAAATTTAAATAAAACTAGACTTTATATCAACTATTAATAAGCTAAATGATTATACTATATGAATTTGTATTATCAAGTTGAAGTATATATGATTATAAAACAATATATTTGTTCAGTATTTAAATAATAATTCTAACAAAACTGTATTCTTATTAATTTAAGTTAATTATAACATTAATTTTAATGGCACGGTAACCATACAACTTATTTATTATTATTAACATTATTACTATTATTTGTATTCTACATTAAAATAAAAAAAAAAAATGTAAAATTTTAAAATATAATCAAACCTCTACAATTCATTAAAACTTCAAATACCATTACATCAATTATCCATTTTATGAACGTTTTGCTGCATATCATATATAGTAGTCAATATTAAATCATAAATCACAGAATACTTCTTCCTCACCTTCACATTAACTATAGAAAACACCTAACTACTCTATGAAGAAAAATCAACAAATTTACATGTTTTAAATAATCACAAGCAACACACAACTCAACTCCAACTAAAATTTTTGATACATACATCGCCAAAGGGTACTAATCACACATCAAAGAGTTGAATGGATCCTACTAATCTTTCACATAATATTACACATACAACATACCGCAGAACCATGCCACATGTTTAAAGGAATTTTATTGCTGTAATCTCAAAAAATAAAAAGGGAGGATACAAAATATACATTACATAAGGATACTATTCATATAGAATACTGTATTTTGATATAAATGCAAACGTGTCATAAAAATAAAGAAATACACTTTCATCCACAACACTTCAATCAACACACAAATAGAAAAATGACCATAGCCTTTATGTTTGTATAACTTCTTATATATTTTAAATGTAACAGCTACAAATGCTACTTTGAGTATAATCTAGTCACCCTACTAACATACATTATAAGTAATATTAACATTAATTTTAAGTTTACACATTATAACACAGCATGAGGACATGCTGCAAAAAAAACTGGGGTACATCTTGTAATGAATCAAAATAGAAGTTTCGAGATTATTTGAGAAACTTCTAGAATAATCTTTACACATAAATAATTATCAATTTTAAATACTTTTCTGACCGACTATTATTTTATTACTTTTTGCAAATACATCGTTCATTTGGAGCGATGTTTAAATTAATGTCCATCTTTTTAATTACCATAAGCGTATATGTGGCGCCGAACAGACGGCAAGATTAAATAGTTAAATTTTTAAGAAAAACAAGCCTCCCTTCATCACCTTACCAACTAGTTTAATATAAAAGGGCTAGTAAAATTAGCACTTTCACTCACTCGTATACTCGAGTATACGAGGAAGTATACTTTCAATCTCACTTATTATTCCCCCATACTCTTACACTTTCATATTAAAAGTTAATAATGTAAAATTCACGTTATTTTTGTTAATTTTAATTATAAGACTTATATACATTTGTTAAAATAATTAATAAAAGTCATAGAAATAAACTCAGTATGTTGCCCCTCATATCAGTATTTTTATTTATTTAAATTAACTTAAAATATTGACGTCAACAAGAAACATCACAATTCACCATTTATCTACGAGTCCATTTGGATATCAAGGTAAGTGTAGTCGTAAGACATGCACTATATTCATGTAATATTAAGAAATAGGACAGAGTGGGTAAGAGGTAGGAGTAAGATGATATGAATGAATTTAACACAATCCAAATAACTTATAATCCCTTTCCTACCATCTTCACCACATCTTTACCATCCCTCTCTCCCCCTATCTCTTTTCTATTTATTACAAAGTGGCGACCAACTCGTGGCTTTGAATCTACTTCCCAAATACCGAGATCATTACAATATTTTTCTTCAATATTCCTAATTTTTGTAATATAATATACATTACAAATGTCAGATTTAACGAAACAAAATCTTATTTCGGTAGTAAAATATATGATCGGCATAGTAACTTTACAAATAAAAAACAGAACAATTTCAACTCATAATCATTTAATGATATATCTAGCAGATATACTTTGGGTTCCTACTCTTCGCCTTAACATAAACATACAAAATACGTTACTTATTCAAAAATTTATAAACACATTTATAGATAATCGCACAATCTTTCCTATTACAGAAAATATTATTTTAACTCATCTCACATTAATACTAGATTATTTATTTAAACATTCATCATATCAAATTTCACAAATTTTATTTAAAGACGAAAATATTTCATGCGTAAATCCTGAAACAGTTAAAAAATAATTTTATTCCCAATAATTTACATAATACAAAAATTTTATATAACTTTTATTTTTATTACTATCATTTCTTTTTTTTTTAACAATACTTAATTATAAAACTGTCAGATTAATTCCAATTTAATTTATTTCAAAAATTATATTCATATATTTATTTGTATTAATTAATGTAATAAATGGAAGAACCCTCTACTGATTCAGATAAAATTGTTCAATGCACTCAAAATTTTAGCTTTATGGATAAAAAAAAGCCCCATATAATTCTATAGTAGAAGAATTGACTAAAAGAAAATTAAGAATCGACGGTTCAATAACTATTCTTAAAGATAGACTCCAACGTTTCCTTTTAGGCGAGCTTATAGAATCTGATTTTAAAGTTAATCATCAACCTCCCAAAAACATGAACGAGCGAATTCCATTTTGACAACCTGACAAATTTTCTGGCGCGATTCACGAAAGCGTGGATGCCATTTTAACTAAGTATAACAGAGCTAGCGATATAAATAATTGGTTACCCGATCAGAAGAAGTCATTCTTAGCTATTTATTTAATCGATACTGTTCTAATATTTTATGAAAATTATGAAAGGGAGAACACCTCAGTAAAATGACCTGACCTAGAAAACGCCATGCGTATTGAATTTGAACCCACTGCACAAAATCACATGTTTAGAATTATGCTCTCTAAACGTAAATAACTCCCAGATGAGTCCATTGCCTCTTTCATTAATGACACCGAAAAATTATGTAAGCGCGTAGATCCTAAAACGTCACAATCCGAGTTAGTACATAATATAATGAAAGGTTTACATCCAAAAATAGCTCGATATGTCGGTATATTAGACAACAATAGTTTAAAAGATTTAAAAACTAATATAAGAAAATACGAATCCGTTGAATTTATGTTACAAGGGGATACTATACAATCGAAAGACGATATAAAACAGCGAATAACTAGCGAAAATATTTATCAAATCGGTGAGCAAAATAAAATGCAACAACTGTTAGATAATATAACTTCACAAATTTCTAAACTTCAGTTTTTTATTACTAAAAACAATAATGATAACACCGACAACAGCAAACGTTTACTTAATGGCACGCGGCAAGAATACTATAATTCGCGTCGAAACAACAACAGTTTACGTTCGGGAAATAATTATTTACGTCCAATATTTTATTCACGCCAAAATTATAACGATACTCGCGCAAATAATTATCAACAAAATAATACGCAATATGCTAATAGAAATTACAATAATAATTATAGTCCCAGAAATACATATGAGCGAAAGAATAATTGTATATATTGTAATCGTAATAATCACAAATCGAAAAATTGCAACTTGATCTGTGATTTATGTATTAAACGATATCATACAAGAGATAATTGTTATCTCAACAAAAATTCTAACTACCAAAAAAACACGCGCCAAGGTCAAATGCAATAATTGGAGATTATATGCATTCACCTTCTTCTCCAATTCCAAATAAAAGTACTAACACTGACACAAACAACATTTTTATAATTCTAAATCGCGATAGAAAAGCTAATGCATTATATATTTTAGCTAAATTAAATAACGAACCAATAGAAGTCACAATAGATTCAGGTGCAAATATAAATTGTATAAGACCTGACCTCATAGATTCATCTAATATAAATAAAAATCACAATTATAAATTATCCGGTGCAGATAAATCACCATTAAATTTATTGGGAACAACCACAATTAAATTAGAAATAGAAAATAAATTTTATCAAATTCCAGTGTGCGTTATAGAAAACTTAAGTAGTACAATTATATTAGGCAATGAATTTTTATCTCAACATAACGCAAATATAAATTATGCTAAAAAAGTCCTATTTTTAAATGAAATCGAAACCCCTATAATGAGTAGTAAATTTAAAAACACAATAGAAAATATAAAAAAAAACGGTAGCACAGTGGGGTCGAGGCACAGTATAGACGTGGCATAGATGAGATAAGTATAGATGATATC
>NW_026099608.1:21157-62328 GCF_025091365.1 Daktulosphaira vitifoliae | reverse complement strand
CGCCGACGCTTTGTGTAATACGAATTACTCGCCCTCCGCCGCGGCGCATTGTATTATTCCACTTCTCTGTCGGCGAGCGAGTAAAAAATAATAATGCAGATCTTTCTCATGCAATCGCAAGACTTATTACGGCGNTTTCTCGTGCAATCGCAAGACTTATTACGGGGCAGCCCGGCCTGGAAGAACAGCTCGGTTATGCACTTCGGATCATTAAATCGAAACGAAAGGGGTGCAGGCACACGATGACAGTGTTTCCCCGTCGTTATTAGACCCGTTTTGTTCGCCTGTTCATTTCGTCTTCCCCGAAGGCCATCAATCGCCTCTCGTACAAATCCGCGCCCATGAACACCTCCGGCCGCCTGACCTTAACGATTACGTCGCCGACGAATTGTGCCATTATGGTAATTGTGTTTTTCCCTCGGCAACGTTCACTTCGTTACGGTGTCTCTGACAACGCGTCATGGTACACACTCGCCTTTATTCGGGCGCCGAGTTTGTGTCTTGATGTTTGCCCGGTCAATCGCATATAACGAGGCGTGTAAGTAGGCAATTCCTGTACACTGTTATCGATACAATTACCGTAGCGTCGAGTTTATCGTCGTTATTTATTTATTACGACAGTCTGTGCGCTCGTTTCTCATGTGTCACGAACCGCGCGAGTTATCTCAAATGCGTTTGTCATTCTAAATATTCCGACAGAAGTTTCATATGAACAGCGTGTCGAAAGTGTGTGACGAAAAATTGTCACGAGATATTATTTATTCATTTTTAATTGGTTAATTTATAGTTTTGGTTAACAACAAATGGAATTAGCGCACACGTACGACAAGCTAATATCGAGTTCGCCGTCATTTATAACAAATAATGTGCTGCTCTGATATTATTGATGGAAAAAAAATAATCTATCTTTTTTATTCGTAATTACAGTCGATATATATTTTTCTTTTTTTTGATTACTACATGCTGATTAAAAACAATCTCTCTTCGTTTAGATTTATTGCATTTTGTAAGTTATTTAAGATTTTTTTAATTATTTGTAATTTGCAATCTCGTTACGCAAAAATTCGTGTATTGATTTTTTTGACAAATCGCACACATCTGCAGAGTATTAAATGTGTGACACTTTGAACTTTATTTATCAAAGACCGATTGGTTTGGATTGGCTAGTAAACTATCAACAGGAATGCAACGTGTCCGTTTAAAAACTGTAGTTAATCGGACCGTTTCTCTTTTTAATTGTACACCGTTTTTTTCCGGTAGACTCGATTTGCCAGATTTCATTGTAATTCGAATTACCGGCGGGCTTGTTTGCCGTAATGGCCGAGGCTAACAATAAAACAAAGAGGAAATATCAATTGATTCCGAATCGTTTGTTCTGCGACAAATACGCGTTGAGTGAGGAGGAAAGCCAGCGCTTTACATTACCTCTTGAAATTATATGCGACCCCCTCCCCCACTCGGTCGCATCGCCATCGTAATGCTGCTCGAGGCTCATTACTCTAATGGGCAGAGGACACGGTGCACGACGCTTATATGGCATTATTATTAGTCACGTGACCTTAAGTGTGCGGATGTGTTTTTACCCGAAGGGTTTTGCCTCTTGTTTGTTCTGTAGCATCGAGGGATCGTAATGGAAAACACCTTCTGCTATCATTTGACCGAAAACGTCCAAACGGCCCTTTTTCGGAGATTGACACGGGCACACTCAAACATGACAATAATAATATCAGCAGGTTTTAATTTTTTATGATGAGAAAAAGCAAACATTTATTTTGAATGGTATGCCATTGATTTACCGTATTGTTGAAGTATCCTGAAAACAACACAAACTCTTATGGAAATTAATTATTATGTTATTAGATGATATTTGTACCCAAACGACGTACAATAGTAATTTTGATGCTTAATCGTTTTTTTTTTTTGTGACATATGAGCTAAAAAAAAGTGCATTTATAGAACTCCTCTTTTGTTCATTAATTGAATAATTGAATTTTTATATATATCATATTATCGTAAATAAGTGCATATATATATATATTTAAACTCTTATTAGCAACAGAAGTAGAGCTATTTTTTTGAAGTCGATGAAGATATTTTAGATCTTGAAAAACTTTTGTTTATAAAGTTAGGTAATTCATATTAACGCACGAGATCCATTGAAATTACCATCGTTTTTTTTTTTTATTAGTATTTCCCTTACATAAATCGCTGTTCCGCTTTTCGCTTATTATTTATAACTTTTTATTGCACTTGTTGCAAACTTCGTTTGCAGTTCTTGTGTTTTTTTTTAAGACTATCAAACACTCACTTTAACATTTTAATTTGATAGTCGTTGAATGTAATTTGAGATAATATTTCAGATATATTTGAAATATAATACAAAATTGAAAAATATTACTTACATAAATGTATAGATTGTATGATAGAAATAATATGTTTGTTTGTTCGTCAACACTTTTAAGTAATTAAAACACTTATATTTATTAGGTTTTATACTGTTTATTTAGTTTTTTAGAAATAATTCGGCGTTATATGTTACTTTTATTTCGGGAATCAAATTAATCGTATTTGGATAGCTTGAGGGGTTGATTGAAGCTACAGAATTACAAAAAAAAAGTCAAACATTCTTGTCTACTAGAGTTATGTGACGATATTAGTGTAGTTGAAGTGGAACAGAATTGTAAAGAAACATCAGACGATCCCATATCTGTAAAATGTATAAAAAACAAAGCTAGGTATAAAAACAAAACATTTTTCACCGCAGTGGTATTTTCATTTTTCTTTTTTACTTACAACTTATAGGATACACTTTTTCTATGTTTTTTTATTTACGTTTCCAGATACTCAATACTTAAAGGCCTTTATAAGAAACGTTATTTTCGTGAGATTAGACGAAATCCATACGTATTTTTATAAAAATAATTGTTTCGAAAAAGTGAGGAATATACGACGAGTGCAAATTACATATTTTTTATTTCGCCGCAAATTGAAGAATATATTTTAGATATGACTACTATTGCTGTTATTTTCATTGTTTTGTCTGTGTAACTTATGTGCAAAGTAGACAACTATGTTATTCATCTGATTATCTAGTGATCTTAACATTTTTTGGTTATCTCAGAGTAATAATATATGCGCTGTTTACTTTTAAAAGTAGTTTGTTACACTTTAATTTCGACTTGATCAACATTTTAGATGTAGTTTCTCATTGGAATCATGACATTATACCGTATTTCTTTCATTGCCTCTCTAGTATAACTATGATTACTATATAGGAGGGTTTTGCCATAGGATTAATGTGGCGACTACAGTTGCCGGATACTTTGCGAACGAACTTGGAGATTGTTTGACTCCGTAACACGTGCACAGAAGACACAAAACATTATGACAGACTCGCAAAGTTTTTTTTCGACGATGCATTATTTTATATGATAAATGTGTTTTATACTTATGTTGTTAACCAAAATTTCCAATTTTACATCACCGCCATAAAATATATATAAATTACAACGTTTATTTGATGTTATTTTAACATATGCTATATTAATCGTAAACATTAAAAAAAGAGAACTGAAATCCAACTTCACTAATGTTATAGCATTTTTAAAAATGTTTGTTCATTGTTCATTTAGGTGAAGATTTGGTTCCAAAATCGACGGACCAAGTGGAAAAAGCATGACACGGTGACAACATCAGAACAGTCAGACCCGTCAACAATTACTGCCACCTCAGTGGGCTCCAAAAATTCGCCCAAGTCGACTACAGGGGCCAAGTTCCTTAGTGAAGGTGATGATCACTCATCGTTGGAAGATTCGGAGAGCTGTTATAGTGGCGTGGACGTTGCTGAGTCTAAAGTAGTGATTGCTAGGACGCCGGAATCACTACCTCCCACATCGCCGCCCGACAATGACACCACTGCGCGGGCTCCCAGTTAAGCGATTGATTTCTACATCACTTAACTTTTACGACCTAATTAGTCGATGAAAAGAAAATGCATAATTAGATGGAAATGAAGTTACATTAATTTTGTTAGTTGTTTTTTTTTTTTTTTTTTTTTATATCATTATAATAGTAATAACCGTACGAAAAAAAATGCATGTTGGATAACAAGCAGTTAGAATATTAAAACATAGTTTTCGATAAAATGTGTGAAAGACATTTGCTCTAAAAGACCATTTTTGATTATACTGTTGATTCAGTCCGAAAGAAAAATTCCTATCACATCCTTCTCTTCCTTCAAATTCCAATTCCATTGTCGCCTAAAGCCTATACTTCATTTTTTTTACCTGTTCTTTAATTGTCCACTTAAACAACGATGTTATTATTATTATTAATTTTTTTTTTGTAATGNTATTACCTGCTCTTTAATTGTCCACTTCAACAACGATGTTATTATTATTATTAATTTTTTTTTTTGTAATGCGGTGACGCTATTTTTTTTTTTTATGTAAAAATTGTGTAATTTTTTTATACACCATAACAGGTGAAATGTACTGAATATGTAAACGAAATGTTGTAATGTGGTCTTTAGGACTATTAATGTAAAAAAAGGTAATTGTACTTTATAATGTTCTCAAATTATACTTACTTTTTCGCGTTATATTTCTTTAATTATTATTATTATTAATAATATATATGTGTAGAATATGTATTGTGTATAATATAATGGATAAAATATTTGTAAAAAATGAATGTGTATAATATTTATAAAACATTATTTTCAGTGTGTTATATTATGTTATTTTTTTTTTAAGCCTCCTCGGCAAATAAAAAGTGAACTATTATAATTGTTGTTACTTCATTTATTCGAAATAAAACATGCAAACAATTTTAAATTATAGTATAGTATTTAAGATAATTTTTGGAAGAAAATAGAATTCGAAAAAGAACTTCAATAAAGTTGTTTGTAATCATGAGATTAATATAACTACCAAAGAATCTTTATTGCATGTAATAATTAAATAAACTTAGAGATTATCTAAAGCAAGAGTGAACAATTAGTTTTTATAGCGGATGCCAGGTAGTTAAAAAAAATGTTCAACGACCAGACAAAAAATATAATCAATGAATGTATTAAATTTAAAGAGGACATCATATAAATTTAATATATTGAATCTCAATATATAAAAATATGTACTGTAATAAAAAAAGACGTCCTAAAGTTTGTTCTGAGTCAGATTTTTGAAATTTGATACACTCCAATATTCCATAAGTAAATCAATCATTAATTACGTGCAGACAAGGAATTAATAGATAAATACAAGAAAAAACAAATTTTGGTGTTTAATATTGGTTGGTTGGTTAATATGATTGGTCAATTTTTTACCTTCGGGGCTAGATTTGGATCGCGAGTCAGTCACCTATAGGTTATATATTACCAATCGACTTGAAGTTCCAAAGTCTTATTGTCAGCTATAGCTTAGAGCCTCAGTAATGAAAATACGTGAAAAATATGATCTTGTAAATTAAAAAAAAAAAAAATTGTACTTATTCAATTTTATAATTAAACTTTAAAAGAAGATTGATAATAAAAAAGATGTCATCTGGACATAATAAAATAGCATAAAAATTTGAGTGAAGAATAAATTGATAGTAATAATAAGTTCGCGTAATAGATCCAAAAAACTCTAAATATAAACGATGTATTTCTTTAACATTTTTCTTTTGTAGAAAATCTATAACACATATTAAGTTAGAGTATTGAAGAGAGAATTAAGATCATATTGTAAAATAAAACACTGTGAAATTAGAAGTAATTTGTAGTAAAGTATTTTGGAATAGTTCAGTATTTATAGAACGAAATCTTTGGTTTTATATATATTTAGAGGTAAAAGCACAAAAGAAATACTCATTAATAAATTCTAATTATAGCAGTTAAATTTAAGATGGCTCCTGAATATGGGTGGAAGTGATATCTTAATACTGATGAATTGAATAGAAATGATGTATGATGCCAAGAAGGTAATTGACCATAAATTTTAAACTAATCAAGATTTTAATTAAAAAACAAACGTTTTTTGTAGATTATTGTCAAACTTATTATTACAAATAATTATTATTTTTTGATTTGATTTAATACTTAAGAAAAAGTTGTAAGGTACCGCAACCTAAGTATATATATATATTTATAACACAAATTACAATTTTTCATAAGATTTGTCTAGTTGCTCATAATTAAGTATTATATATATTTAGTGTCTCATGATTATTTTATATAATTATTATACCTTAACGAAATCTATATGCAAATATTATTTATTATTGTTAGAAATTTTGGTTTATAGTTTTTTATTTCTTTTCGAGGATAATTTGTTTAAAATGGAGAGACAAAACATAAATAGATATGGAAGAATAATTATTAAAAGTCGTAATTGTTTTAAAAACAAGCTATAATTGAAAAATAAGTTTGAGACTTAATATACATAATGTTATTTTTAATACAGTATAGAGACATCTAGTGAAATTGGCAATTACTATAACTTCAAAATTTACGTTCTAGAGTGCAGTATATAGAACGATGAATAATTTGTAATTGGGAAAAAGTGTTCATAATTTACTTAAAGCATTAGCTTAATCTGATTAGCAAGTGCTAAAATATTGAGTATGTATCTCTATCATGCTGTATATTGTAACATCAAAGAAATACGTTTAACCTTTATATATATATAGTATTTTAGCGTCATTATTGGGCAGCAAGGAACTAATAAGAGAATTTGAGGTTTTAAATTTGTTAACTCTCCTTAAAATAGCATATAAATTTAAGAAAATATTAGTTTCAAACCATTTTTACTACTTTAAATAACTAAATTAACCCTTCCTTGAAAATATGATAGTATTTTTTGATTTTATGTAATCTATCTTTGTTTCCTTGATCGGAAAAATCATACATTACTATATTATAAATTATCTTTATTACTACTAAACTATAGAAAATTTGGTTATGCTCAGTTTACAATAATTTTGCTATGTGACTGATTATTTAAATTGAAATAAATCTGTGTCCGTATATTTTATGTCTTAGTGACGATATTGTTAATATTTCTTTTAAAATTTTTTGATTTGATAAAGTTTTATTTTTTCATAACATTCTTCTTATTAAAAATGTTATTAATGTAATATGTCAGTTATAATAACGTAAAAAAATTTCATAAAGGAATTTTTTTGTTAATACTTTTAATATTATAATCTAATAGGTGACAATATGTGAAAACAATTTTTCGAGTTAATGCAAATGTATTATAATTTGAGATTGTTTTGTTTTTTGTGAACATTTGTATTTTGTTATGTACTTATGTGAATTAAAATTAATATTAAATTTAATTTGATTTTAATTTTATTAAAACATTCATTATAATTTGATAAAAATGATTACGTAATGTGTATTAAATATACCTATTTTTACTAGCTACTTGCATGTCAGGATGGCCGAGCGGTCTAAGGCGCCAGACTCAAGGTTTCCCTTGGCCTGCAATGCAGGTCGGTTGAGCGTTCTGGTCCTCATCTGAGGGCGTGGGTTCGAATCCCACTTCTGACAAATTTTTTTGTATTTTTTTTTTTAACTAAAAATGTTTGTATTGATCAAAATTTTTGAAATCAGACTTCATGCTTTTTTTCAAATTAAATTAATATTTTTTATTAACTGATTTTTTTAATTGAACTATGTTTTACATAGATTCTTTTACAATGCGACATCATTAATATTTGTATGAGCTTATAGGAATGTTAATTAATTTTTGCACGTTAAGCAAATTGTTGCAAACAATAATTGTGTCATTAGCAATGTTTTGAATTGTGTGTTCAAAAAGAGTAAACAGTTTTATACATAAACATCCCGTTTAAAATATATAATTAATAAGTTTCTGCTATAGTTTCATGGCTTATGATTTATTTAAAAAATCATTTAGTTTAGAGCTTAGAATAAAAAATATTTTTAATCTTGTATTTTAAAATTCATTAGTTATTCATTACATTGATTACAAAGACGTATTGGCCTTTGCGAAACTGAAAAGCCTAGAGCTATTATAATCCATCAAATGAATTGTTTTATATAAATATGTAATGAAAGGGTGAATAATTTTTACTGTTAAAATAATTTTTTTTTTTTTTTTTGGTGTTGTGCAAATTTTAATGTTGTGCAATTCACAATGTTATTACGCTTAATTATTAAATTAATAACAAATGAATGTTAGTCATTAATATCGTTTATTACTAAGTATTTATTTTTTGTAATACTTAATATCTTAATAAATTGTAAGTTAAAAAGATATTTTTACGTATAAATCAGGCTGTTTAAGCATTAAGCTTTATTGCAATTAATTTATATTCAAAAATATTTTAAACACCTGTTTTTCATTATTTGATTTTGTTCTTACATTACATAGTTACTATAATAAAAAAAAATTCAATTTCGCATCTGTAACATCTTATATAAATCTAACATGTTTGTTTATAACCTTTAGTCTACATGTCAGGATGGCCGAGCGGTCTAAGGCGCCAGACTCAAGGGTTCCCTTGGCCTACTATGTAGGTGAAATTGAGCGTTCTGGTCCTCATCTGAGGGCGTGGGTTCGAATCCCACTTCTGACAAATTTTTAAGTATAATTTTTATCGATGATATATTTTTTAAATTATACATTTTTATACTTTGTAATATAAATGCAATATATGATGTAGTAAAAAATAGTAGAAACAAATTTAGAATATAGAAGTGTGCAGTAATATTTATTTTAGTATTGTTTATAAATTTGCTACAAAAAATTCCTAAATAATTCATTAACTTTCATAATATAATTGAAACTAAATGATTTATTTTTCTTGATATTTAAAAAGAATCTGTTTAAATACTAGCTGCTCTGATATGTATAGAATATTTCGGGTAGTAATTATTTTTCATTTTTGTAGAAATTCTATAAATACAATTTTTTTTTCAATATTATCTCATTTATTTTTTAATTTAATGGTTTATTATGTTATGAGTTTATCATAAAGTCTTATGAAGAAATATTTTTTTAAATTTAATTTAATTTATATTTAGCTCAAGCATACATGTCAGGATGGCCGAGCGGTCTAAGGCGCCAGACTCAAGGTTTCCCTTGGCCTATCATATAGGTGTAATTGAGCGTTCTGGTCCTCATCTGAGGGCGTGGGTTCGAATCCCACTTCTGACAAATTTTTTTGTATTTTTTTTTTTAACTAAAAATGTTTGTATTGATCAAAATTTTTGAAATCAGACTGCATGCTTAATTAATTTATAAAAAAAACTCGGCATAGTTGGAACAAGTTAAGATAATATCTGACAGTGATTAACAATCAATTTTTTTAATATTTCAGTATATTTAAGAAATGTTTGTATTATATATATTGTATTTTTAAAATTTATGGGGTATTTCAGTTTTGGGCATTATAGTTCAACATGATTATAATCGGGTTCATTGGACGTATTGACCATTGAATCGATCCAGTGAGAGCTGAGAATTTTTATGGACAGGCATAAAAAAATATGTACAATATTACAATACCAATACCTTTTTACCATTTCATCGAGGCTACAGAAAAATTAATTTCATTTTGCTTGGATTCAATTTAAAGATTCTTCTATTTAAAATCAATTTCAAAAGTATAAAAATGTAGTGTATTAATATTTTTTCTATTAACTGGAGAAGCCGAAGGTCAATGCCATCAATTGTTGACTAAGGCTTCGCGCTTTAAAGAATTCATCACACGTTAATGGAAAGTTAAAAATAAGGTAATATTTCTAAAAAAAAAAAATTATATTTTGCTACCAAATTATTTATTACTATCTATTTTACAAAATGATGATTTATATATATAAAATAATAATATTAGGTCACCTTGACTACGAAAAATAAGTAATAACATAATATAAGAGGAAAAAATGTTAATTAAAAATGGACACGGAGAATTCTAAGTGGCATGTTATGTGGTGCACAAATAAGCTTTATTATATATTCACCTTACCGATACCTTTTTTTTAGATCTCAGATTATATTGTAGTTAACCTAACGCCAAGGGCGAATTTGTAGGTAATTAAAAACAAACATTCTTCCTACTCAATATAATCCCGTACTCGCTCCTTTAATTCGCGAATTAAATGTGTGACTTTAACATTGTATTATTCCAAAAGTATTTTGTAGTATTTCCAATGACTGACAATTTTTTACAAAATTACATGAAATATTGTTCACACTCAAAAGATATTGTACACATAATTAACATAAAATTTCTTAATCAATTACATTAATTTTCAATAGAATTTCTGCTATTTCTAAAGTATACTTAAGGTCAAACAAACCTTAGGCAGTGTTATATTTTAATATTGTTATTAATTCTATTATTTTTTTAAACGTGTTTATAAAACTAAACATTTCAGAATTTACATTGGTGTTATGGAATATTTTAAACGTTTTAAACTGATTACTTATGTATTATACATGTGATTTTATAAAATATTTTTTAACACTTCTACCTTATAGAGCTAATAAAATGAAAAATAGCATAAAGTTTTAAAATATTATTGCATTATTATATATATTATAATAATTTACCTAAAATGATTAATAATATTACAAAAGTAGAACAAAGAAAAGTTTATGCTACATGACAATTGCCCTGTTTTAGTTAAATTTGCGATGTTCGGCCAAAGGAGAATAAGTGTAAAATTGTAACTTTTCAAAAAATGAAATTGAAACTTACAGAGAGTATAATTTTTGTTTTAAAACATTATTTTGTATGTTTTTCATGTGAAAATGTACACTGTAATTTTCAATTTGATTTTTCCAAAAGTTGTAATTTTACACTTATTTCCTTTTGCTTGAACACCATAAACTGATTTTAGGGTTGCCCCAAAACAATAAATATGAGGGGATAAAATATTTTTTTGCTGTCTGAATCATTTATCCAATGGGACGATCAATTAAGACGAATATTCAGATATTAAAGCACAAAATAGGAAAACAATATTTAATTTAATTTTAAACTGTAATAAATTGATTTAAACTTACTTTTATTTGAGAGTTCTCTGAATTAAATATATTATCTCGATAAGTTAATTGTGATATTATATTATTTGGTGTAGTATGAAAGATTAAAAAACTATTAATTGGTCTAAGCGCTGTAATGATCAATTTAAATAAATTAAAATTTATTTTATTTAAAATAAAAGAAATATTCTTCTAAAATAGAGTATTAACACATTTTGATTCAGCACTTCTCTTAAAATAGAATGATGATACATCAAACTAAAGTGTTGCACAGTGGCCTGAAAGAAAATTTTAGGCGCTCATAAGTCCCATTAAAATATGTACTTATAATATTAAAATAATTATAAAAACTCAATTCTAGTATATTGTTTAGACAAAATATAAAATTCCAAGGTTACATGTTTGTTCAGTCGTTATTTATAGCTGCTTGAAGTATAGTTATGGTTATATTATGGTTATTTTAACATAAAAAAGATCTTTTATATTAGGTAATATAGATAATGTTTTCTTCTTTCATTTACTCATAACGATTGAACAAAAATATCCTCAGATTGAATGGGAAGGTCTAGCCATCATTAATGGCGTTAAGAAATTTAATGATTATTTTTTTTGCAATTGTTTTACCTTAGTTATCGATAAAAAGCCATTGCCCAATATTTTAAATCTCGATAAAGATATCTGCACCTTTGCTGCAAGTAAGTTATATAGATGGTCTATTTTATTAGCCAATATTCTGATTTTAAATTAGTATGAAATAAAAATTCTGTTAATTATCTATCAAGATCAAAGCTAAATAAACATAAATACTTAAATTTTTGAATATAAGAATACACTTTACATCTTAACAAATGAAACATCAGAAAAACGTATAATTAAATTGATATGTGACATATATATATTTGATTTTTTTAATTTAATTTATTATTATGAACCATGAAAATATCATGTATTTTGTTCATATAAATTATTTTTAAGAATAATCTTTAGGAGTAACTTTTAGATATTACATGGGAAACTATAGTAATTTTTTTTACTATTAGATAGAGAATAATATTACTTTTGGAGTTTTGAGATGCAATTTTTTATGTATAAGAGAAAGGGTTACCTGATTTAGCAGTATTCTTATCTGTATATTGTAGTAAAAATAATCCTTAATAACTAGCTTGCTTCTCACCTTGCCTAAATCTTTAAATGCTAATTTCTCAAAAACTATTATTAGAAAACTAGTTATTGACAAGTCAAAATTTGATTTAGATTATTTATCACACAATATAGTATACAATAGAAAAAATAGAATGTTTCTATTTATCATTCGAAAGTCATTCCTAAATATATATCAGAAAGGGCCTTTATATCCATTTTATGTATTAAAATACTTGTAACCCAATGAGTATTTTCCTAAAATTGTTATTGGCTGGTTAAAATATTTTGTAAAAATGGCTGTTTCAAAATTTTTGAAAAAAATAAAAACTTATTTAAATATTTTTTCTATTTCTGACAAATAATAAAACATATAATTTTAAAATATAATATTCAGCAAATTTTTTCCGAATCAAAAGTTATTAAAAATGTCAAAAAATCCTGGTGAAATACTCTGTAAAACATAACATTTGAGATAAATTACCTGCGTATAAGATTTTATTTCTATTTTTTCTTAAACTTGCTATTAAACCATACGCTTAGACAAAATGGTTTAAAGAAAGCCCCTTCAAAATTTTCTTTAAATTACACATGTCCTTTACATGTATACATTTAAAGTTTTATGCGATTATTTTAATGTAATCTCATATGTATATCATCGGCATTAAAACTACAAAATACAACACCCCATTTTTAGTAAACATATAATAATTACATGTTTTCTGTGTAACATGTAGTTATTAAATACGTAAATGATGAATGATAATAATATACTGAATGTTAATTATCAAGTTTTACTGAATTTTTCTAAATAATGCTGTTTAGTTCTTTAAAAAAAAGTATAAAATTATATTTAAAAATAATATATATAAAAATAATATATATAAAAATAAAAACATTGTTAATATCTATACATTTTTATTGTGATAATATTTCATAAATATTTCAACGTGATATTTTACTAAACAGCTATAATTTCTTTAGTAATCTAATATAAACATTTTTTAAATACATTAAAAATATTATATTGTGAAATTTTATTAATAGTAATATAACTGTTAATTGGTGATATTAATTTTGTAAAATTAATTATTGTAATAATCCATTTAAAATTATACTAATTACGAACTTCATAGATCAGGAGAAGTTAGTGTTGAAATAAAATAAAATTCGTCAAATTATTAACAGTGAACATAATATTACTGATTAAATATGTATTTACTATTTTTCCTAGGTAGGTTCAAGTTAGATTCCATTCATTTTTAACTAAGTACCGGTCAGGGCCGGATTTATTAGAGACCCTGGTCCTCTACAAATGTGAGATACCCACGCATATCACCATGTCAATTTTTTGCTTAATTAATTATTCAAAATTTATAACTAAAATTAATAAGATTGAATAAACTGTAAAATTTATTTTATGACTTTATAGGAGTTATGACGAGTATTTCAGTTAGTCCTTGTATGTTGTGAACATGTAATAATTTTGAATATTTCTTATTAAAATTATTTATTATGAAGAATTTTATATAGTTTTACACTGTGTTGACGATTCAGAGATAAAAATAACTTGTATAAGTAAGAACATAAAGCAGTTTTATTTAAAATTAAAAAATGTTATAAATAATTAACTCAAAAAGCCAGTTTTAAATAGATTATTAAGTTTTAATACAAAATTTATATATATTTATATTATCGACGTATATAATATATATATATGATTTTATTAATATATTGTAAGATACATATTTTTATACAAATAATTTACATATTTTATGTTTACATTTTACCACCCCATAAGCATATTTTTTCAAAACATTTTTTTCATATACAAATAAACGTGAAAATCATGTAAGAATAAGGTTAGTGCAATTTAAATATTTATTCTTATATTTAAATCTAATAAACATATCGAATACGTTTTTCGCTAAAAATTATAATGGCGACGGGGTCGGCACTAGCGTTTAGATGCCTATATTTTAGTGATTCTTTGGTGAAGTGCACAATTGTGTTTAATTAATTTTTAAATAATATTGGAGATTAATATAAAATTTTGTATTTTTAAAAATGTGTAAAATTAATTTTACATTATTTTCATGTTTAACTTTTATGCTTTAATAGTAATTTATTAAATAAATTATATTTTTTTATACGAAATTTAAATAAGTGTGTAATCATTAATCGTAACATCGAGTCAGGTTGGCCGAGCGGTCTAAGGCGCCAGATTTAAGCTCTGGTTCCCAAACGGGAGCGTGGGTTCGAACCCCACACCTGACAAAGACTTTTTGATTTTTTAAATATTTTTTATCTGTGTTTCATCATTACTTGGTTATGCCGATAAAAAATTTTTTATGTTCGTCAGTTGTAAAATTAATATAATTAATTTAATATATTATTCTAAGTAAAATATTTTTAAAATAAATATCCTAAGAGAAAAAGTGATTTTTATGAATTGTTTTGTAAAAAAGTAATCTGGAATTTCAATATCTTAATGTTCATTAAGATATTTTAATAGCTACGCATGTAACTGTCAACAATTTTTAGATTATTTTTTTTTCGTATGCGGAATATACTCTTTTTGTTATATACCCCAACACTTATAATATTAAGTAAGCTTTTTATAAAGATTTTAAAAATATTTTGATAATTCATGTAGCTTCAAAAATTTGTCTGTGCGTTCCATATTCCAATTTAGAGATTTTAATAAAAACCTTAACAAGAAACTTCTCCAACACATTGCTTACCTCTTCCAGTCAAAATAAAGTTCAACTCATTTGAGGGAGTTACATATCTCTTTAGAGACTGAAACCCTTACGCTAACTAGGTTAATAAATGTATTATGTGATCAGAAGGTAATTATTTATAGGATATAATTTATTAAGGGAAAAAGTGTTTTTTTAAGTATCTATTAAAGAAAGTTATATTTTCAAGTGGGAAGGAAAATATTTTGTTTAACAGATTCTTTTTTGTATTTATGAATTAGATAATTATTGAGTGCTCATATAATCAATTCGATAAACTTAAATTCTGTTTTCTTAACTAAAAATTATAAATTAAAATTTTTGACACATTGTTAGATTCATATAAAGTTAGAGTCATTTTCATAGGTGTGTAACTCAACAACAAGCATGTGTATTTTTTAATTATTTTACGTAATACTGTGTTTTATATTCAGTTTTTATAAACTATATCTAAAAAAAATAAAGAAATATCTATTTTAAACAATTAAAGACTTTTGAATTAACTTTTTAAAATATGATTCCTGATGAAATTTTTTTTTGTTGCAAATTATTTGGGAATCACATTTTTTTTTAAATAATTTGAATCATAAAATATTTATTTATTTAATACTATGATAATGAACAATTGAAACAATTAAAAAAAGAACTACGACAACAGTTTGATGAAGGCGCTTTAAGCGGCATGAGCTGTAAATGCTAACGTGATTGGTGCGTTCACTGAGATGCGCGATACTGTTATGCCGACACAAAAGTACCGGCTTTTGGGCTGTTTGTGATTTAATAATTATTTAACTCTTTGCGAGGTAACATACACCTTGAACTGGACATAGTGACCCAGGTAATTATTAAAAGTTATTTTTAATTTCATTTTAAAATCATTTTTAAGCACAATAAAAATTTAATAATTATACAATATATAAAAATAAATAATTAAAATAATTTTACATCTTAATATTATGTCCATAATACTATTACAAAAGTTCAAGAATTACTATGACTACTAAATTATAATGTGATTAATTTTATGTAAACATTTTTTTCTTAAAAATTTCTATGATAAAACAAAATGTATTCAAATCTATTTACTAAAGTAGATATCACATTACAGAGTGTGATAATAAAACAGTGGATAAAATATAAACCGATAGTACAATTTCCATATATATTTATTTATTAATATAAACGACTTTTTTTTGCTAAAAACATGAAAGTAACTTATTGATATTTCAAATCAACCGTACTTCATTATTGTTTGTAAATATCACTTATGACAATTAGTCTGCAAACAGTCCGTTATGTGTACCGAAGAAAACAAATTTTAATTTTAATTAATTATTATCAGTCTTGTTAAAGTATTAAAATATTTTTATTTAAATACTAATATCTAAATATTTATTAATTATTCTGAATACTTTTCAAATATTTTTATAAAAATATATTAAGAATACTTTTTAGTAGTATTTGAATTTGAAATACTAAATACTTTTCATTTTTAATTGAATTATCTTGTTGTTTCATAATAAAGAATTAAATTTTTATTATAGTAATAGGAAATCAACACAGTTTAGTAATTAAAAATTTTGGAAAGACCATTGCTTATATACTCTCCTTATATTTGCAACTGCTTTAAAATAGAACGAATCAAACTTATTAATGAATATATTGTAGTGACCAGTTTTTTAAGATAATAGATTATTTTGTAGGAAAATTTCTATTGAAGTGTAGAGTCTGTGGTTTCAAAACAACAAAGACAAGTAGATATAAAAATAATTTATCAATTGTACTCATTGTTGAGTTATCAAATAGTATTGATATATATAAACATTATTACACATTTTGGAGGCCATAAGAACAAATGTTCTTTTAAAAAAATTATTATTTAAACAATTATTTTAATATCAAGATGAACATTCCCCCTTAATTACTCGATTTTCACAAATTAATTATCTAAAAACTTAATAAAAAACGCTATTAAAAAAATTAATAAATTAAAATAATTTGAATACTATTTCTATTTGTATTTAAATACTTATTTTTAATATCATCTCTTGAATATACGAATACGTATTTAAAATACATACAAAAAGTATTTTTACATGACTGAATATTAAACTGAAAAATACCTAATTTAACCTTATTCTGATTGATGAATTTGTAGAATTAGACATTTTTACAAAATAACCTGAACCCTTAGGATTGTTTGCATTAAAACATGGTTTCCGGAAAAATGACGAAACTTTACAGTGAGACTTAGTATCATATGTATTTTGCATTGAAGATTAATTAGTTATTAAACAGTATTAAACAGTATTAAAAAAAAAAATTAATTATAAAGTTTTAATTTGTAGATTATTTAAAATATATCAAAAATAAAATTTTATTTTTAAAACTCCAGTAGTTTTTAAAAATGTACTATTTACATAATAAACAATCATAATTCTATAATAACAGGAAAATTTTAAGTGATTAATTTATAAATTAAGTAATTTAAAATCATATTCAATGATACAAAAAATATTCAAAACTGTTTAATATAAATTTATGAAAAAAGGATAATTTCTGGTAGTTCTAAACAATTTTCATATATTTTGTAGTGTTGGGCGAAATATTAATATAAATAATTATAAAATAATCATAATTCAAAGAAATTTGTTGAGCATTTTCAAATTTTATATAACTAACGAAATATTATGTTAATATTTCTTTTGTCCTCTAAAATAAAAATTTTAATTCGGAATTGAAACTCACAGTTTTAAATAATATAATAATTTAAAATGAATAAAAATTGACAAGTAATTGTTTTATGCTAAATAATTATTAATACATTCTCTGAACGTTTAAAACAAATGCTTTGGTTAGTTAGTATATTGAAGTTAAAAAGAAATTTCAATTTTTATTTTTAAATTAAATAATTAAACATTCTTGTGTTTTTTAAATAACGATATCGATATTGTCAAAATCCAAAAAATATAGATTTGTAATATTATATAATTGCAAATAACAAAAAAAAAAATGTAATTGCTTTTTTAATGAATAATAAATTATTTAATGAAATAAATGTATATACTCACTTTTATAAAATGTATTAAATAATAGAATTATTTCAGTATCAAATAACTCCACAAAAAATATTTTTGTTATTCTCTATAACAATTTTATATCAACATAATATATGTTTAGACACCTTCAATTTATAAAATAAATAAATAAAAATATTCCCTCGCATTTGCTTGCTTTTATATAAGTCAAATATTTAATAGTTAAACTGTTTAGGATTTCTTCAATTGCATTTGCTAATGGACGTTTTGCTATAATGATATATAATGCTCTATAAAATGGAAGAATAACTAGTTAATAATCATATTTTAACATTTGTTAAGTTATAACTTTAAGACAAAAACAATAAAATAATAAACTTTTGATCCACAACTGTCGTTTTTGCTATCCATTAACAATCAATGAATAAAAAAAAAATGCGAAAATTTAGAAGTCAACTTTTCTTTAATATATAAAAGATTTTACATTGACTCATTTATACATATTTTTTCTTTGAGATTTAAAATTTAATACATCAAGATTCAAAGATGACAAAAGAATGTATTATTTAAAACTAATTGTTCATGAAAAATAAATTACCTTTATGTTAGTGTGATAATTTAGTATTTGAGGAAATATTAAGTGTTTTAATGAGTTTGAGATATGTCTGGTTTGGTAATAACGGATGAATAATAGAAACTGAAGAACGCATGAATCATCTTAACACCATTTATTTTTCTTATATTTATTTTCTGTTTTCAACGAGTTTCCCCTTTGTGCAAAGAAGATGAGTATACTATTTTAAGAAAATCGAAAATATCATATTAAAAAAAAACCAATAATAATAATATATATTTTACACATTTAAGGCAAAAGAGTACAACAAATAACAAAATAAAAATAAATAGATAATTATTAGATAATATAATTTTTTAATTGAATTAAAAACACAAATATGAAGAACTAGTTAAGAATTACAAAGATAACTTTATGATTAAAAAATCTTTTCAAATAGAAAATTTAGCAGAAGAACTCAAAATAACTTAATCAATACAACAATTGATGATAATATAAAAGATCAAATAAAGAATAAGTAATTTTTTTCAAAGTAAAATTCAATTTTAATTTGGAGAGTAGATAATCAAAAATTTGAAAAAAATCACAATTTATTATATGTTCTTAGCATTCGAATAATCGGTTCATAGTAATTATAGCATTGGAAATGGTAACGCATTTTAAAAACGGGATTAATATTGTGTTTATAGAAAGGAACAAGTAGTTGAATTAAATTGAAATATTCGAAGCAGTTTATTTCATTATTAAGCAGTTTGTAATATAACAGACATAATTTATTTCTCTATGATTATCAAGTTTTTTAAATTTAGTGTTGTTAATAACATAATTTTATCACTACTAGGTATTTTAAATTGAAAAAAAAAACACTTGTCTTTAATATAGTTTTACACACGCTCTAAATTGTCAATTGAAGCTTTCTGATAAGGATTCCAAAGCACTGAAACGTAAAATCTAAAATTGATCGCACTAACGATTTATATATAATTATTGTATGCACAGATATTTTCAGAATCGAAACAATTTTGTCATAATTTGTTATGTTTAAGCCATAATTTTTAGTGCTTTCAATCTTGTAGTTCGAATATGGTAATTACATGGTTAAATCAGACAAAAAATACACACCTAAATCCTTAAAACGAGCAAACGATTGAATAATTCATCTTTATTTTTATAATGAAAAAAAATAGGACATATTTACATACGTGTAATTTCAAATCGTCAGTAAATTACTAACAATTTTTAAAAACATTTGAAACATAATTAATGAATAAAATGAGAGATAAGTTACCACCTTTGAGGTAAAACGAACGTAACTTGAATTGAGTATGATGTAAAAGAAGTAATCCTAATTTGTTGGGTTTTGCAAATGAAAAAGATTTTAATCACGTTAAAAAAAATCCCTTATACTTCACAATTTAAGCTTAATTATTAAAATATCATGATTTACTCAATCAAAAGTCTTTCTCAAATCTGTGTTTTGAAGGCCCAAATAATTTGGCCTTCTTTTCCAACAATATTTGTAATACAAAGATTTTAAACTAATAATTTTGTCAATGTAGACTTACATTGTATGAATCTCATATCATTTTATGGACTACAAATAGACTTATTAATAGATTACTTTTCTTAATTTGTCACATATATATTCTTCAAATATCTTAGCCAAGTCACTGAGTTTTAAAATTGGTCTATAGTTTTCCACGTTAGTTTTATTACCCGATTTTAAAATAGGAGAAAGGAAAATTAATGTCCAAATATTCGGATAACTACTTGAGTTTAAGAATAATTAAAACAAATAATATATAAATAAACAATCAAATAAGGAATATTATCTGGTCCTGTGTTAGTAGTAATAAATGAAGCATTATGACTTCGAAAAATCATTTTAGATAAACTAACATTATATAAGCGTTTCAAATTTATTTATAATAAATCAAATTCGAAAAAGATGTAAAAATCTTTAGGTAGATTTTTTTATTATATGGACACATAAAAAATAAATTTTATAGGTGGTAAGTTAATATTTTTTATTAGTGTTTGATATATTCAATAATTAAAATATTGTTTTAATAGTTTGAATTACTATTAATTTTTTAATAGTTGTACTTATAATAATTATTTTAAGAAATATTAAAAATTCACACAATATTTTATTAAATACTTTTAAAATGATATTTAATCTTTCAAATATTCATTAAATCCTAACAATACATTTTTATATATCTTACGTTAGAATATAATTTGGTCATAACCAAGAATAAATAATTATTAAACCTATAGTTTTGTTAAATATTTAAGTACTCTTTTTTTAATTATTTTCATAGCGTAATTATTTTTTAAAAATCAATTAATTTGAATTTCTAACACTATTCAAGATTTCCTAGTCTTAAAATTTATTTAATAGACTATTATACTGCTAACAAAATTTTAGTTATTAAGGAATTATAAATTTCTTTTTGTATCTTGTTAAAACAAATGATATTGAAAATACAAAGAAGACTTTCGATAAAGTAATCATTAGTCAACGGGTCAAACAATTAATTAAGTTAATGGGATAACGAAACTTCTCAGTTTCATTCTTTCTCAATAATTAAAAGACAAATTATAAAGCATAAATATTACAAATCAATGGGTAAAATCTTTGCATTCAATAAGATAGTAATTTATTTGGAGTTTTATTATTATTGAAACGAAACTTATAGGTTATTAGTAAAAAAACTAGTAGTAATTTATTCGTAAATCGAGGATTATGATAGTATTGGAAAATTCATTAATAAAATAAATACAGAAATATAGATTTATTAGTAAATAGTTTTCTGATAAAAAAGTTTTATAAATTGCTACACTGTAAATAAACTTGTTTTAATTTTGAAAAGAGCTCCAACAGTTAATTCAGTTAAATTGAATCTAAAATAAATGCTTATAGAATAAGGAATATAATTCTAAGTAGATTAACCATCGTAAAAGATTTAGGTAAGTTATATATATAAATTTAACTTTGAAAAGACTTGTTATGAATTTCATTTACAGATAATAAAAAGTTTTTTATTCTACAGTTTTCTATGACCTATGTTTTTATTGTGTGGTATTATAACATATAATTGAATTAAATTGCAAATAACTAATTAATTTTTAACTATATCTCTCTTTTACAAATATTGTAATATATAGTCCATAATAATGATTTGATATTTTATTAAAATTCTGAAAAATTGGTAAGTTATCCCTCGTTATAAAAACAGTCTAAATTTTCGTCTTTTAAATTTGTTTTTAAAAATAGCTATTTGGAATTGCATTTAAGTTTGCCAAAATTTTTTTTATTTTGGAGTTTTGTAAATTTTTAATTATTGTGATAATAACCGAGTTTAAATAATCTCGTGTATAAACATAGATAAATAACTTTATGGTTGTCTTGTTGTTTGTTTTACAATGGTGATGAGTGACTAATTTAAAAAAAAAGATTAATCGTACCCACAAACAGCAGCGGATGGCTTTTAACAACACTAAGTCTTAACATGCATTTACTGTTAAGAGCAAATGTTTTAAAAGTGTTTTTCAACAATTTATTAATCTTGCTAAAAGTAATATATATCATTAGAAAACATAATGTATAAGAAAATCTGACATAAAAATAACGGAATAAATCATGGAAAAATAAACTTTGTTTATTGTAAAATTTAATTATACAAAATAATATTAAAAAGTGTGAGTATTGTATAAAATTAAAAAAAATATTGGAAATTTATGTGAATATTTGTACCTAAAGCTTGCTTAATATTCAGACTAATTTTTTTTTTAGGAATATTAATTATATAATCCTGAACATATTTATATAGTGACTTCTCAATAAAAATAAAACAAAATTAGCTTACGTCATAACATCACTTGGGTGCCAGCTATTTTACAAATTTTTGAATTCATCCAAGGTCTATGAGCAAAATAAAAATGATTTTTACAAATCCGATAATATTTACATTTGACTTAAGTGTGAGCACTTCAGATTAAATTCTATGATGATGCATTTAATGTTTTTAGTAAAACCACAGGTTTATAAAGTCATTTTAATTTCACTTATTATTACTTATTCAATAATATGTCTAATACGTCCAGTTGGCATAATAGTATGTTTGTTTTTTGAAGCCATATAAATGGTTTTTTTAAATTTTATGGATACATAATATTTTTGTTTTGTTGCATATTTTTATGGCTTCGTAGTGCTTTTATATTTTACATTTCTATACCTAAGTTTGAAAATTCAACCAAAATATAAAAAATTACAAAGATCGATCACAAAATATAATAACAATAAACGTTGAAAAAAATCTTTTAACTGAATTTTTTGAAATAAAAAATATATTATATACTAATATTTTTGAATGTATATTTGTCAGGTTACATTCATAGTAACAGCTGGGAATTTTAAAACAAATTGAGTACTTAAATCGGATATACGAATAAAAAAAATTATTTGGTTCGGACGGCAATAATCAACACTTGAAATTGTATAACAGTGAAAAAAATTAAACAAGGTAAAAGATTTTTAGTATTAAATAATTAACTTTTAATTGCTTGTAAATTACTTAACAGTAAAAAATAGAATCATTTAAAAAACTATAACACATGAATTGTTTATTAAATATAAATTTTTATTAGGCTTTACTTTACTCTTTTTGCATTATTTTGTTGCCAAAAGAGACATTAATTTTAATATGTTATTTTAATTATGACAGTCATACACAGATGAAAGTACAAGTAGGCACAGGTATTTTTGTATTTATTTTTATATCAAAAGTAAATAATTTGTTTTATTCGACTTAAATATTGAATATATTTTATTAAACTATTTTATAAAAATTACAACATTCTAAATATTTATTCTTGTACTTTGATATTTTTTCGGAATGTTGAATTTGAAATTGATGCCATTTCAAAAGGGCGTGTCTACCGAAATCACATTTAGGGAAAAACAGTTTTGAATTTCAAAAAAATAAAATAGTAACTTATCTTTTTAATTGGGATACATTACAAACATAAAAGATTTGTTTAATAGTCAACCATGTAATATTTATAGTAAAAATAGATATATTAATTGTCTTAAACTACTTTTTTGGTTAATTTTTCAAATTTGTTGACGTCCATTAAATATAATGAAAAATCTCTAAAATGTCATTTTTTAAAGAATTACAATAATTACTAAAATTAATGTATACATTTGTGACATCAAGTGTCACGTGTACTATAAATGATGTACTTAANTACAATAATTACTAAAATTAATGTATACATTTGTGACATCAAGTGTCACGTGTACTATAAATGATGTACTTAACATCAACACATTTCAACCTTATTCTGATTTTATTCCGACATTGATGACATTTGTTTGTTTAGCCTATTCTTTTGCTCTCTGTTGGTTAATTTTGTTAAACCTTATAATGAGTTTAAAATTTAAAAGTAACTTTGTAAGTACTTTTTCACAAAAATTGAAATATTTTGTTTTGTCAAATATAATTTGGAAACATTTGACTGTTCAAGAATTAAATTGATTTAGTTGATATCTTTGTACTTACTTCGCCTCGATTTGCGGTCTAACTAATTATATTGAAGCTTAAAATTATGTGAACTATAATCTCGCTGTACAAGCTTAGTATTCTATTATTATTATTATTTAAAAAAAAGAAAACGGATATTTTATAGTACGTTTCTGAATTATATGTTATTTAAAGATATAAATAACATCGCACTGTGAGTAACTCTAAATATAACACACTAATATATGGAATAAATTTATTATTTTCAGTTATTAATAAACAATATTATTTAGTAATACGCGTTCAATTTTGCACACAAGACATAATATGCTATTGCTTTGTAAAGGAATTGTGCATTTTTACCATTTCATATACAAACAAGCAATTCAAAATTTATCATTTTTGAGTTACTACAGAAGAGTACGCACAGTGCGATTTGTTAGAAATGTATAAAACACAACAGCGAAATACATTATGCAATGCATTATGATCAATTGTGTAGGATTAATGTTATCTAATCAATTTATATGGGCTGTCAGAAAACTGTTTCAATTGATTATAATTTTAACTGTTGAAAATATTTAATAGAATCTTAATTTTTTTTTTAACTACTATGTAAATCTTAATCTTATGTAATTAATTAAAATTGTGTAGAAAATTCTGGTAGTGGTGATGCCGTTATACATGTATATACAATTCATGAAATAATAATACTGTAGCCAATAAAGTTATTCCAAAAATTATATTATTGTTGGTTTAAAGCATTTAAAGCTTAAAACCACATACATCTCAACTGTCATTGAAAAGAGATTAGAAATTGATTGATATTGAAAGTACATATGTTTTATGTTATAAACGACATTTTCTTATAGATTTTACTAAAAACATCGAGAACAGTATAAGATAAGTCAGTTTGAAATTAATAGTAATAACAATAATTTAGTTTGATTTTACTTTGACTTTCAATTTAAAATCCATTTAACTATAATAAACAATTTAGTATAAGAAAAAAGTTCAGGACTGTAATGCAATTTGTTTAAGGTATTCAAAATCTCATCCTATTTGAGTGGATATACAACTGTTTTTTCATTGATACACCCCACTTGTTTGTCATCGAACTCCTTTTTTTCACTATTCCTGTGTGTATTGAGTGCGCTATAGATTAAACAACGTTCCCTTCTTTTATTTTTAACACTACAGAAAAAAAATTCGATGTTCAAGTAAAATTCTTCATGTTTTTTAGTAGTAGTTAATTGACAAATATGAAGGCTTGAAAACAGTGTTGGATTATTGTATAACAAATTGTTATGCCTTTGTTAATGAACAGTTGTGAACAAGGTTTTAAACTTATTTAATTGCTCGAGCCACAGTAAAATGACTTTATTTATAACAAACGGTGCAGTGAAAAAGTTTTATTTGCTCGGAATATTAGCTACCTAATAGAAAAATATTTGAATTTTATATAATGTAAGTGTACCAGCAGCATGTTCTAGACTTTATTGGACAATACATTTTTCAATTTTTTTCATTATTAGACGACAAAATAACTTTTTATATTAATTATGTTTAATTAAAATTTTCATCTTACGTTAAATACATAATTTTTTCTTTTTACGATATTTTAGTGATTTACCTTATAATTTCTATACTACTTAATAACTCTGATGATCTCTGAAAAAAATATATTCGAATAAGGTTTTAACTACATAATTTTTCGTTATATAAGATACAAGAGAAGTTGCGTTATGCTTTCAGCAAACTTAAAATTCAATATATAACTTTAAGTTAAAAGGGAAACAAAAATATTTAATGTAATTCCTTTTTATGTTATCCGCTTATATATGAATCATAAAATAATTTATTGACACATAATTCTTTTATGTTTGTTTAGAGAGATAAATAATAAATAAATAATGAATTCAATGATTTAAATATTTAAAATACAATTCGACATACTTAAATATTATAAAAGTGTTTGGATTTAATAAAATTTAAATTGTGTGGATATAACTAGTTTATTTGTCTTTTAGAACAAATTATTTATGTCATTGTCAATAAAAAATTGGTAAAATAATTTTGAACACAGCTCAGACTTCTTTTTATCTATTGAAAGAAATACTTAAAAATCGGAAATCAAAATTTTGTTTCAATAAAATAAGGATTTAAATAGTTTCTAAAGTCGTAATTCAATATTATCGGAACTCAAAACTTTAAAATGTTTTACTCTTGTTTAATTATGTTAAATTATTAAAGATTAATGTAAGAAAATATTAAGGGTGTTTGATAAAAGTGAGACTTACTTTCATTCGGGGTACCATTAAAGGGTCATATAATAATATAAGTATTAACTATTATTAATTTGAAACCTAACCTAGTACTTTTTCTTAGTTCTTAGAATAACTTCAATGACAGTGTTAAGTAATAATTGAAAATAAAATAACACAAGTTTGATTTTTTGTTCAAAACTTAAACACATAAGAATTCCGTCAATTATGATCACAAATTTTATGTAACGATGTCGAGTGCGTAATTAAAACAAACCAGACAGTAAAGGTTCGCCTGCCTCTTAAAATATTTTGTATCCCCAAAAACCATCATTGTGTCATACTTACAATGTTATTGTTTATTGATAAGTAAGCATAAAATATTTAAATTATTACAGGTGAATAGTATACAAATCATTTTTATATTCTATACAACGTTAATGTATTTTTCTACACTTAAGATTCGGATTGACACAATGCGTTTAATTATTAAAATTTGAGAAAATAAGAGTTGACAAGTATAATTTATAGATTTCTTCTCGGTAAAGAGTGATCTTAAAAGTGACTAATAATTGATTTATGACTAAAACGTATGTAATATAATATGATTAAATATGCGTTTGTTAAATATTTCTCTAACAAGTAAGTTATTTATTGACATTTTTTTGGTTGAAATTTGGTTGATTCATGTTATTCTATGAATATGAATATAATGTATAAATAGAAATATTAATTATTTTAAACAAAAAGGTTAAATAAAAGACTATTATTGTAGACACAAACAGTAGTCTACTGTTATCTCATATTATGATAGTGACGATTATATTACGACAATATAAATACCTCTGAGACTATAGCTTGTAAGACTTATTATTAATTCACTATTTCATAACTGAACAAATATTATTTAAGCAAAACTATTTCATTTAGCTTTTTTATAGGGTTTCATGAAGTAGTAATTAGGTATCTTATATATTTTGAGGTGTATTTTAAAACACATTGTCTGAAACGCGAAAACCTTATAGAAATAGCTTAAAATGGGCCGTGACTTGGTACAGAGACAGTCAAATAAAATAAAAATAAATTTATCAAAAAAACATAAGAGTAAGATGCTTTATGTTGAATTGAGACGGTGACTGGATGTAGTGTTAAATAGAAACCCTTGGGTGTTAGCCGCAAGTGGGATGTATCATTTATCAATTTCGGAAGAAAACAAATAAAACAGAATAAGACACGATCGTAACTATCCAGAAGAGACAAACTAAAAAATAATAATGTGCTGATACACGTTTAAGCTTCCATTCACTGTTTAAGCCTCAAGATCAGAAAACACGCCGGCGTTTTTTTGGAGTGAATAATATATAAGCATATAATTTACAACAGTATTAACATCATTCATTAGGATAATGTAATTTTTATTGTTTCGTTTTTGCGTGAGAATATAGTGTTTAACAAATATATGTAAAGTTCATCTACAAAATTCCATAGGTTTTTAAAACGTATCTTTTTCATATATTTTGAATACTAAAAATATTCGTTGAAGTACTAAATTGATGATATTGCTCTTACTATATGTATATTTCTGTACTAATATAAAATTTCTATGGTAATAATATTTCCATCGTATTACCACAATGTGTAATAGTTATTGAATTTAGATGATTGATATAATAACATTGTAATAATGTAATGCAAACATGACCGAAATCAGTTTTCTGTATCAAATTCTTACCAACAATAGTACAATGCACGTCAAGTTCAAACATCATTTGGCATTTGTAGTCGGATTGGAGCAAAGAGATAAAAAAAAACTGGTACACTTTCATTAAGTCGCTGATTTGTAAATAAAAATATAATGTATTCATGAATTTTCAAATTCGATTTTACTAATGCATTTACTGTTGGTATAAGTAATTTTCTCTTATGATTTTATAAATGAGCCTTGATCAAAAAACTCTAACAAATGCGTTCCTAAGGATTCAAAAATCGACTACTCACAAAATAGATGTATGTTTATTATTTATTATGCCACTTATACTTCGTTTAATGCACTGAAAGTATCGTTTGTCATCTCGAAAATCATTTCATTTTTAAATATTAGAACAAGAAGTATTGAAAAAACTTTGATTGATTCGATTTATCAACTACCCAAGACGAATCTTAAATAAAATTTATTAGTAATTTTTTTTTAGAAACTTTTTGGGTAAACACGTATCCAATATTATTCGATAAAAATTGTAATTTACCCTTTTCATAAGTATAAATCATGTTGAATCATATATTTACAAATATGAATCATGTTCATATTTGAACGTGATCCAAAGCTGAATAATCTAATAACATTTTCGTCATTGATTTGACGGCACGTTAAGTATGCAAAATCATTGTATTTATTTCATAGATACATTAATGGTTGCCTACCTACTAAATCAAAAGGATTAATGATGTTAAAGTACTTTTTTAAACATTTTTATTTAAATAATTCATTAAATATTTCAAATAGAAATTGTTAAGAATAACACGTCATTATTATTATTTATTGTTTACTTTTGGCAGATCTAATTTGTCCAACTTCAATAATGCAATTAATTAAATAAAATACTGTCTACATAGTATTAATTTCATTAAAATATAACTAAAACCGTGTTTTTAGGTCATGAAATTGTAAGTACAACGTCAAATTGTTACGGGTGTACATGACCGACTACATTGACGTCTGATTATAATAACAGATGGCAGTATTCTTGTATTTTTATCAGTCAAGACTTATATTTAGTATTTATTCTTACCGCAAAATGAAGTTGTTTTAATAATTTCAACTGACACTTTCTTTTAAGTATAAATAGTTTTATATTGAGCTAAAAACAAAAAACTCAATACCTCATTAATTTATATAGTCTGAAGTTAACTAAACAAAAAAGTTAAGTTTTATCAATAACATTTTTAATAGTGTTAGCAATATAAAATATTAATTTAAATCTTCTTCATTATTATTTTATAAAAAAAAAAAAATTGGATATTATTTCATACTTCATAAATAAAAATATACATAAATTCTTTGGTCATTTTTAACAGTTATTTATTTTTGTTTAAATTTTAATTGTAAGTAATCACGAGAAACCTCAGTAAATGGTTTCTCAAGGGTCATTTGAAATAATACAATAAAAATGTAGTAACTTATTATGATATGTACAAAATGAAACCAATTATGAACAATTGTGGCATTGGTTAAATGTGAAAAATGATTTTGAAGTAAAATTAAAAATTGTTTCAAGTTTTGCTAAATGTATTTACAATAATTGATGAACACTTACATTGCTCTATAAATACGTCAAATGATTTGAAAAGTGTTTTAGCATAGTGTACAAATAATTTTTTTCATCAAATATAACCGAGCTCAACTAATCGATTGTTCATTAATTTTTATTGCAATTTTATTATTTTTTTAATCACGATTTATACTTAAAAAAAAACTGAGCTTTAGAATTTTTTTTTTTTGAAACTACATTCTACTGCAAATATTTGAATACATTTTTACTTAAATTTAACAATCCAATTTTATTATAAAACAAAATATTTGTGTTTAAACTTTTTACTTTTCACTACTTAGAAGTTAACTATTGTTTTTATTTGCTACTTTCAACTGATTACACGCCCCTTTCAGTTACATTGAAGGTAAATGGTCGTACTATGGTTTGTGACAAAGCTAATTTATATCCTTTTTTAAATGACCGGATGCCCGTTAAATCTCCCCTGGGAATTCATTGTACAGTATAATGAACATAAAATCATTTGAATAATTTTAATCATAACAAGCCAGATAGGCAAAATGTGAAGGTACACTAATAGATAGAGTCCGGTTCAAACTGCATGAAGCACAATCTAAAATGTATTTCAATAAACCTAAACAATTTACCATTTTACATTATCCAGCACTTGCATAAATATTAAAACCAAGAACTGTTTAAGGACAAAACAAATTTGTAAATATAGTATACTTACAAATTTTAGAAAATTCAATTTTCAACTAATAAAATTATACTATTTATAATGTAATTTTATGAATTGAATTTCTTTTTGTTTTAGTAAAAATTAAATGCAATACTCGTGAAATCGTATTCTATTTTCGTTGATGAATTTTCAATGGTTTAATTAGTTTATGTTTATTCGATGAAGGATTAAAATAAATTAAAAAAAAAACTCTCGCGTTTGGTTTAGAACTCGAGTGTATTTAGTTTTTGTAGTCATAAGGGTCAAAACAATTAGATATACCTTATCCGATTGCAGGATCGTTTGTGCCTGCAGACCTTCGATTAAGTTTTCATTTACCGCAGTGAAATTGGGAAGCGGTCATTCAGAAGATCGAAAAAAACGACTTAACTGTGTAAATTTTGTTCTTTTTTTGTAAACGTTTCAACGAATCCGGCCGTTTTCTTTTTGTACATTATCATTCAACAGTGTTGTTTATGGGTGGGCTGCAAGACCTCGTTTAAATTACAAACTGTGCTGCGGTCGCCTTACGCTTAATAGCAAAAACGTTATTTTATATTTCCGGGCTGCGGTCAGACAATAAGTAATACGAATAATATTATTGAAATTCTAAACTCCTTTAATCAATACAATAACATGTATGATACATGAATAGAAATCGAGATGAAAATGTTTCTTAAAATCCGTTAATATATATCATTCCACCAGCCCTTGGGAAATCATTCCAATCCCTTCTCAGTTTCTACTTCTGCAGCTTAAATTAATAGAGGCTCTTACATGGACTCACACTCACCACTTACTTTAGCCGTCTTCGTACTCCGAGTAAAGACGTTAGGTTAACGTCCATTTGTTGCCGTTTATGTGTATTAATCATTGGGTGTATTATTATATCCGTTCTGTGGTCTTCTGGACTATTTAATCCTTCAAATAGCCTCTCACGAACAAAATCATAATAATTTGTACTGAAAATGTTTTTTTGTGTAATATAACACGATTTTTTAGTTTTGTTATATTAATTAATGGTCACATAAGTTTTTGTTGTTATATTTCATTTTTAATACGAGTTTTGTATCGACTTTTCGATTTTACGAACATTAAGCACGTTGATTGATTTAAATATTTTTTTTATTTCCTAGAAACAATAAATACATTTTGTAGTGAGATACTGAGACATTTTCATTTAATAAGAAAGAGCGAAAAATGAAAATGAAAAAAATTTGTAGTTGGATATTTAAATCATTAATATAACAAAATTACTTTTGTAATTCAGTTATTATTTATTGAGCAAAGATCTAATGTTAACGACTGTTTTAATCAATAAATGACAAACTTAATTTTGAAAAGTATCATTATTTATATGTTGAGATCCTTCCATCGATATCTTCGATATTATTTATCTACTAGGAACATCGTTTAATCATTACTTTGAGTCTTTAGCAATTATGCTGAGTAACATTACTAATGAGAATTCTGGTATGTTCAGAGAATTTAATATTTTGTCAAGAAAAAATGACAAATTGTTTGTATGACTCCTTGCAGTAAATAGTTTTTACTGGTTATACTTTTTTTAGTTTAAGGTAGATAACTTTGAACATCAATTAATAAGTTACTCTTTTAAAATTAATATATTTCATTAATGATACGAAGTTTTATAAATAAGTGTGAAGATCAAAAATGATAATTGAAAACAAATAATATTGTTGAACATAATTGTATGACAAAATATTATCATTTACATCAATTAAATACGCAATTTTTATATTTTATTGGATAATTTTTCAAATTATTAATTTTGTACTTGGCTTATTAAATTGTATATGATATGATTGATGTTGTCAAAATGTCTATTTCTTTGCAAAACCCAGCGCATAAATCAAACAGGAGACATTAGGGATTTTGGGATTAATAGCTTTCCGGGTGTACGTGTCAATTCCTAGTGATTGCTATGTATTTGACCGAACAGCTCTTCTATGCTTTCATTAGCGTTTGGGGGAGGATACCGAAATACATTAAAGTGTCACCAGTGATGGCATAAAAACTTCATATACCAAAACTGCCCGATTAGTAATACTTTATTGTATTTTCTTGTCGGCGATTACTCCGACACGAAGCAGCTTACACACGATTTATAGCTTTTTGCAAAATATTGTTTTAATACACGCCGCGGGCGAGAAATTATAATTAAAATGACACACTATGGTTAGAAATTAATACAGCAATGAATAGTGACATTGTAGAGAATTGATTGGTCCGTTACAAATGAAATCTTTTCGTGATGTTCAAATTTAACTATACAAGTTCCCCTTCATCTTTCACATCAAAACTTTTTCTTTTTTTCTGATTTTGTCGTTTTGTTCTGACAAATTGTAACTAAATAAGATAAATGATGTCAGTATAATTTGACTGAAGTTATATTAACAGCGACACGACTTGTACATGTGTGTGTGTGTGTTATACAGTAACGGAAAACTTTATAAACTATAATGTTATTTACGGGATGCTGTGTACATAATAACAATGCCATTTAATGTAAAGTATATGGAGGGATACATATTATTTCTATTCATATGAATGAAAAGCCTCAAGCGAATAAATATCCTAAAGTACGAGTATACTGTTGACATCTTATTTGATTCTTTTTAACTTCATTACCCGATGGATTTAAAGAGACAGTAAGTGCAGTTTATTTAGCTGACAGATTAATGGTTTTATATACGTTAAAAATACAATTTAAAAGTCACAAAAATTATTCATTTAAAATCGTTCCAATTAAAAAAAATCATATTCGATTATTTTTTCTTTTGTTGTACAGTTAAGTTGAATTTATTCTGTAAGTTGCAAGAGAAAAAAGTTTTATGGCGGTACTTTGACATTTTGTTATAATACATTTAATTAAAACAATTTCAGTGTGACTGTCAATAACAAGTATTGACAAAAAAAACTACAATAAGGTACCGTACATATACACAAACAATTGAAACCATTGAAAAGTAATTTATAAATCTCTAGTTCAAAATGTATTATAAAAATATATTTACTAAAAAAGCCCTTAGTGTTGAATGTAAATTGAATCCTGTTGGTATCTCTATAAATTGTAATTCAAAGAAGTAAACTTGCATAATTGAGTAATTTAAGTAATAACAATTGTTATCAATATTTTTTCTGACAGTTAATATACGGAATACATTTGATTAAATAGATAAAATTACCAGTGAAAATATTATGAAATTAATTCATAATTTCTGGTCGTACAACGTAAACATATTTCTCAACAGAAATTATAAAAAAAAAATTAAATCCATATTCATGACCGTCAGTTTTTGAACATTAACCGTAAAACTATTATTTATTTTATTTTCAAGTTAAAAATGATGCAGAATATGAAAAATAATAAATGTAATTACTATTTCTAAGTAATTCAGTGGAAAAGAACTAACTAGCAGCCCAGGAGTATGAACGGTTAAAAAATCTTCCCCTTGGTGGAGGTCACAATTGTCTTTGATGAGCCGTGGTAACGATAAAAAAATATTTTTAACCAATAATTTTCTACTTTTAACAAATTTTTTAAGGAAAAATATTATCATTGAGTAATACATTTCATTCAATGTACTTAGACAATAGTTTTATATTTCATGTAATTTAAAATTCATTTGAATATAAACCGATTTAATTGTGATACTGAATATTGCTTACGTTTTTTAATCTATTTGAACGTAACAATTTATCTATTTTATTTTATAAATCTTACTACAAAAGTTACTAATAAAACTTATAAATGTACACACAAACTGTAAACATATAATTTTTCAATCAAAACTTTTAATTAAATTTAATTGAATTTAAAATTTATTTTAATTGACCGTTTAATTTTAGCGATAAAAAGTACACTGATATTTTTGTATAATACGTAGAATGGAGTTGGTAGCACTTAAAAACAAAAATTTTTAATAATAATAACGTAAAATACCTACAAGGCAGTGTCATTGGGTTTTAAATATAATATGACATGTTCAAGCAGTATGTTTAAATTTGTCAGGTCAAGTGGTTTCGTTTAAATCGCGTTAATAAGGCTCTAGAGCACTGGAAATGAAATTTCATTACGTTGTGGCGTTCTTTAAAATTGTTAACTACGCCTTGGTGGATATTCTCGTTAACATCTAACAGTAATTATCATTTTCTTCTGCAGAGATACGTAAAGAAATATCGTATTATGCATTAAAAACTACAAGCTGCTTATTTGGGTGAACCAGAGTGCTCATAATTCGTATTTTTATTTACGGAGAAAAAAAAATCCTAAAAGACTATGACCACTTCAGTGAACAAAAATTACTTGTTTATAAACTTAAAAAAAGTCTACTAATTCCACGACTGAAGTAAGATAGAGCGAAACGACGAAAAGTTTTAAAAGAAACAATTCGATTACATCGCGTTTAAACGTTTCAAATTGAAAATTTTACTAGTTTTGAAGGTTTATTTGTCACAACAATAAACTGTTTTGCAGTACACGTTAAGTGAACACATACAGTTCAAAATAAATAATACTTGCTACCCACCGAATTCGGTATTCGGTACACGATCGCGTGTGACCGAAACGACCAGTAGAGTCTGTCAATAGACAAGGCGATTCAACGGATCCACTCCGGTTAGGTTAAGCCTTGGGGTAAACGATAGGGCGAATTCGATGAAGCGTTCATCGTTGTCACATCGTTTACTTTGTGGACATCTTACTTCATTCGGCGGAAATTTATATTTGTCTCTGCTACCGAACTTTTGTCGCGTTTTTATCGTCCTAAAGGTGGCCAAATTTCTGTATACTGTAAGTGTAAACGTCTGGACTAGCAAAAAAGAACAAAAGAATAAAAGGGTACGCCTATTCAAATAATTTATTTGTACGAGAATTCGTTTTAAAATACTCTTGAAACTCGCTAGTTCATAAAAAGCTTAGCGTTGCGTGATTTGTAAAGTGTGTGGTAATTAGCGCAAATGGAGTGCCTAATGACTTAGGATATGTGTGACCAAACAGAAAACTTACTTAGTAATACTAGAATTGTATGTTTTTTTTTCAATTTAACATACTGCATTTTGATCTATACTAGACAAAAATTTTTTTTTAATAAGTTGTTATTTGCCATACAAGGTGTTGAAAAAGATGCGATTTAGTTTGTAAAATAGCTTTTCATAAATTAACTTCCTGTGAAATACGATGTAAAAAGATACACATAAATAAGTTAAAAAAGTTAACCTATGTGCATTAAAATTTTACTCAACATAACATTAATTCGTACGGACAAAAAAAATGTAATATAGCTGTACAACTGATAAATTGAGAAAAACGTATACTTAAAAAAAGAAACCAAAAAAAAATTCTAAATATTATTTTTTCATTTATTAAGTGGTTCATGATGAATGAATTATCTTTTATATTAGTACAAAATTATTTAACGAAAAAGATAATTTTTGTAGTTTTAATACGAAATATCTGAGAAAAATGACATTAAATAGAATCACAGTAACTATTTAACTTACATTATTAAATTTAAAATCGCCAAACAAATGTCGATTCACGTAGCTGACAAAATTGACATTTTTTAAACCACAATGTTTCTGATCTTTTAGCGCGTGACATTATAATTTGACTATTCCTCTAACAACATTTATTTCCTCTCTAACTTAATTTAAATGTTAATAAAATATGTAGAGTTAACACCAAAAATGAAAAGTAACATAGCGAGGCTAAATTTTTATAATTACTAATTTTATTAATGAAAATATATAATATGTCAAATTCAAACTTATAAATTATTCAAAGGAAATTATTTCAGACACCTTTATAAAGTACAAGGGTTGAACGTTAACTTTATGATTCATAAATTGACAAAAACATGTATCTAAAAGAATGAAAAAAAAAGTTCTCAAAATTTTTTATTTTTTAATTATTCAGTGGTTCACGTTAAATCATTCACTTTGTATACGAACTAAAAGTTAAATAAATTTTGTATTTTGAACATATTTCATAATATTATTATAAAATTTAGAGATAATTTTCGGTTACTTAATCGAATTAACTCTTAACTTTGACCGAATACTCAAATGCATCAAATAGTCTTTTGTATACTATTAAAGTTTTAATTTAAAAAGTAACAATTTGCTCTCAATAGTATTTTATTTTATGATAGCATAATATGCCAATTAACCATATTATTGTCATTAAATTTTTTCATTTAATATTTTATCGACTGAATCTTTCCTTTTAATAGTTATAACCATTAAACTATTAAGTGCAGCATATATGCTATGCGTAATAGTTACAACTGTACATGAATTATAGAGTTAATTTATTTTTTATGTTAGATGTCATTAATCTTTTACTTTCAGAATAAAATTTATAATTAAATAATTTTGAAGCTGTAACTAAAGGTAGTTAAGATAGAAGTTTTCTTATTTACGTCCATTGTCCAAGTTCATCTTAAGTATATATGATACAAACTTGCAGAAAACATTTAATGTACTTAACGTTGCCAACATAACACAAATAATAGTATTGACTTTTCAATTAAGTGATAAGGTTAAATTATAAACAAAGCTTTTTTTGATAATCCAATTGTCTATTTCATGAACTCGAATTTAACTTACTGTGTAGTTTCAATGCTCTTTGAGTAGTAAATAAAACATTGCTGTTAGTTATACATAAACTATACTTGGTACATAAAAAGTAACCGAGTATACTTGAAAAAATTTAAAGTAAAGATCTCATATACAAATATAGAACAATATAATAAATGAAAAATTTCTTTATATTTATAATTCAAAATATTACATTACATAATTATAATTATAATTTAACTTTATGTTATGGTAAGTTGATTGGAAATCAAAATATTTCCACTCACATTAATCTTGTCTATTTGATATAAATAGAAAAATCTGGTTTCAATATGCTCAGAAACCATAAATTTTAGTTAAAAAAAATTGTTTATTTTTTACACAATTATTTAGATTTATTTTAATAAACTTAAAGGAATAATACTTTTCTACATTTTTGTATCAATTCAAATTTACGTCAATTAGTAATTTTTTGATTTGTTTCATTGAAATGTAAGTGTGTTATACTTAAATGAATGCGCAATAATGTTTTTAATTTATTGTTATTATGAACCTTACATTGTTTATCGATCGATGCAAAACATAACTATTCAAGTCTCACGCGATAAGTTGTTTCGTGAATTATTTCTTACACGTGCTAAATATTTCAAACATTTTCCGTGATAATTTTTTATGGATAATTATGATTAAGGAACTTTAGATGTTTAATTTTTGGTCAACTGTTTGTTGGAGCAATGCCCGTATTTTACTAGAATGTAACTAATATTAATGCGGAAAATAGACTATTCATTTATTTATAATTTAATATAAAATATAACATAGAAATAAAATTAAGTGAAAATCAGATATTTAATTTTTTTTTTTAATAATAATCATTTCTTAAGTTTGGTTTGCAGCTTTGTTATTTTGAAACTGGTTGATCAAAGAAATTTTATTTTATATCATATTTTAAATTACAGAATTAGACAAAATTATAAGATCTACGATCAATTACGTTGTCGATATTAAAAGATATTGATTTAAGTCCGTTATTGGATTAATTGAACAATTTTATAATCCTTTATTTTTCATAGTGGTTTGTTGTTAATTCTTATTTATTTTATATAATAATTATATAAAAACCATAATTAATGAATCAAATAATTATTATTAATTATTTGTATAATACTTTTACAATAATATGAAAGTAAAATTATAGTTATAAACAAAAAGCAAGCTAAAATAATTTTTGAAAATAACACGTGATGTTTTCATATGAGAAATAATACTTCTATGAATTGATAACCATTATAGATTTAGTCTTATCACCATGATAACACTATATCTTGATGTAATTTTTTTATGTTTTTATACCTATTTCATAGTGAAAGACTCTTCCAGTTGAGTTGATTTTTTAATGAAATTATTTTTTATCCAATAATTTATATATGATAAATTTGTAAGAAAATATTTTAAAATTCTTTTTTATAATTGTTTTTTATTAGAAATGAAAAATTTTTTTTCGGATAAAAATATTTTCTGAGTATAATTTTAGTTCAAATAACACTTTTTGAATCTATTAGATAGAACAAAATAAATTTTATGACTTTAATTGATTATCATATTTTGTAATCATGGGACTTACCTTATTCTAATAATTGAACTATTAAATATTTGAATATGGACAATTATAATCATTATTTATACCATTGTAATATGAAATCTAATAAGTTAAACTGATATCAAGCATAATAAACATCTTATAATATTGAAGATTTATAGTTTTGTTAGATAGGCGCAGCGAGTATTTAGAATTGATGTCTCTGTAAAATTTAATAAATAAACAATGTACAATTATTATTTTAATAAAAATATAATTTTATTGAAAAAGAAGTCTATCACTTATAAAATTTTAAAATGTCTTAGTCTGATGTATGGTGCACAGAGTAATTCTTTTAATGTAAGAACTCGATTTCTCTTAAAATACTAATTATGTTAAGAATATAATAATTGGTACTTTTGGTGTCTTTACTTTATAATTTACTATTATAATTCCTTCTTTATATCTTGTAATGATTACGTTTTGTTTTCATAAGAAATTTTTGAGTATTAGAATATTTTGGCACGTGTAGATCATTATCTTAGTAACTGGTTATCGTATTTTTTTAAAAAGTTGTACAGGAAAGTGTTATTTATGAACTTTTAACAACAGTATAATATCTAATTATAATTTGATATCGCGAGTATGCCAAATAAAAGCAAATACCACCACTTAAAAAAACCATAATAGCTTTTTTATAGTCGTATCGTAAAAATGATTTTATTAGGCATTTTTCACGCTATTGTAAGGGTTTAGTCATATGTATAGTTGGTTTTATTTGTAATGAATAATTTGTAACATATAAAACGATGTAAAATCAGTAGTAAAAACTAAAATAACTATTATTGAAAGGCGGAAATAACCGTTTACTATACGTCATCAAACCATATAATATGTATAAAAAATTAAGCTCAATAAAAATAATAAATTTATATTTGTTGTGTCACCATCAGAAAATTAAATATTAGGTTTAATTAATTTTTACGTGCTTGGAATGAATCTTTTTTTTCTAACTCAATAAGTTACTATAAGATATCTTTTAAATAGTCATTTTGATAAAATAACGTCACAGTAAAACACTAACAACTTTTTTGATGTTTATACTTCTTTTTAAAATAAAAATTTAAATATAATAGAGTTAATATACAGAGTGTTCAGTAAGTAAGGAAACGGGTCAATCGCTACAAACAATGATAACAATAGAAAACTGTTTCCTTACTTACTAAACATCTGTATATTTTAATGTTTATTTAAACCCGTGGTCAACACTATAGAAAGTGCCATTATTATTGGAATCCTTATATTACAAATATATAATTGTATTGTCTCGTTAAATAATATTATTGCGATTTAATTTTAGAGAAATCATTACAGGAAAACTAAATAAATGAAATGTCGTCTGAAATAAACATAAGATATTTTACTAATGTATGGCTCTTTTCTTACCTTATGGTTTTTAAACATCGATTATTTTTTTAATGCAAATAATTTCGTTTCAATTTTTCATTTTTCAACTTTGTTTTTTGTACATAATTCTATTGAAAAATAATTATTTTAAAGTTAACTGTTTCTCAAGAAAAAGCGAAAATTATCATACTAAATATATGAATATTTGTGATAATTTATTTAGATTTTGATTACTTGATACAAAAAATATTGTTAGCTTATTAGAGTAAAAATTAAATATTAACTGTCATCATTACATTTTCATTGAAAATTACAATTATACGCTAGTTTTGTGGAGGATAAAAGTAAATATATCTACACAGAGCTCTGCAAAGTACACATTGAATTTAAAATACAGATGATAGAAATATATTATAAATATGGCTGAGAATTTTTAGTTTTTATTAATTTGGCTAAATAGATTGCAGAAAAGTTTAAGTAAAGCATAACTATGTTTCATGAAACAATATTTTTATCTTTGAAATTTTATTATACTCTTAAATTTATGTAGGAATCTATTAGACAAATTAACAAGCACATTTTCAGTTTTATCGGACTAGTGGTGAAGTTTATATTTTTTCTAGGGAAGAAATCATACCCATTTATAGTATCTGGTACGAAAGACCTTTTTTTTTTTTTGTAATAAAAAAAATAAAAGATCTGACATAAACTAATATTTGTTGAAATTTTAACAGTGATAAATATATGTTGTCCTAGGACTTTAAACAATGTCGCAACTAAATTTTTTCGAGTTAATAATATTGATGGTTTATTTTGCTCATTAAAAAAAAATCATTGCATAGCTATTCTTTTAATTTTAATGAAGGTAGAAAAAAGGCCATTTGACAATTTCTTTCACCTAAAATAAATCATACATGACAGAAAGTTCAAGTATTTTGAATTGACAACTTTTCATCCCAAAAAGAGTTACAACTCTCTACCCACCCTGATTACTGACTATCTTAACATTTTAATTGCATCCCTAGCCATAGACAAATTAAAACAAGTTAATGATGTTTTGTGGATAAATAATTATCTTATTATTATTAGGTTGTAATACATTTATACGATAAATTAATATTACACTAAAAGTAATAGAAAGTGAAGAAATAAGAAAATCAAATTAGAAATATTTACATAATTTGATTTTAATATTTATTATTTATTATTATAAATATAATATAATATTATAATATATATTAGCTTCGATGCGAAGCGGAGAAGGTATTAATTTTACTATGATGTGTTTTTTTTTTTTTTTTTTT
>NW_026099608.1:4042-20902 GCF_025091365.1 Daktulosphaira vitifoliae | reverse complement strand
AATTTTCAACTTAAAAATGCTATAACTTTTTGAAAAATGTATATATCAGCACCAATTTTTTTTTTCTAAATACATTATAAGTACATCTTTCATTTGACATACTTTTTATTAAAATTGGACAATTTCCCCTTATATAGGAGGCGTTCAAATGTTGAAATATTGTAAAAAATATAGAACTTTTTCAACTTAACTTTTGAAAGTGTTCCGGAAATACTGCGTCCTTTAAACATATATAAAATTAAAGCTTATTATATGTACTATAAAATAAAATAAAAGAAATTTGTCCCGACACTATCTACAGATTTGCATCGAAGCGTTTCTTATGATAGTGATTTTAATCACTGTCAGATTAAATCTATCTGGACCCAACTATGCAATGTCTCCACTATGCCGCGACCCCACTGTGCTACCGTTTGTTTTTTATTTAATATATTTTAATTTTATTTTATGAATATTGAATATTTAATAATTGATTATAATTAATTATTAATCATAATTAATCAAGTCATAATTATTTTTGTTTGAAATTTTTTATTTAATTGGATTTTAAACTCGCACCTTATAAATAAAGAAATATATGCATATTTAGAAATGTTTAAGTATTATAAGCCTTTAAAATTTGTTTTTTTTTTATAATAAAAGTATAGTTGATCATAATTAATAGTAATGAACGAAAAGTATTCAAAGTTTATTTGTATAAGCGTAGTAAAATATTGCTAGTGCCCAAGGCTTGTTCAAAATAATAATTTTATTTTATATATTTAATCTTGAAAAAAAGGAAACGTTAACTTATACTAACAATGATCACTTTTATAAACTTTTTGTTACAATTCTCATGATGGCGTACAGAAGTCGTAAATAAATATATTTTTCAATGAATGTATTTTCTCAAACAAATACTATTTACGATATCCAAAGCTTCTTTGGAATGAAGTTTTTACTAAACTCGTGTTGTAAGCTAAAGATAACTCATTCATCTTTGAAAAAGTACTACTTCATTTTTAATTTGCTATGGAACCGTCTTTTCGCATTTTTCAAAACAATAATCACAATTCTCAGGAGACATTTTAATTTTGCGTTAGATAAGAAAAAGATTGTTTGACATTGAAATTGTTAATTCAGTTGATTCAAGTTGATAATTAATAAATGAACCTCGTAGAAATAACGATTGACAAACTAATTACACAGGACAATAGTCATTTTACTGTTTACAATATTTAGGTGAATTCTCTATTGAATTTTTGACACTTTTTGCAAATATGACTTCAGATTTTTCCAATTACATATGGTTTTTAAAATAATAAACAATTAGTAATAAGTGATAATTAAACAATAAAATCATTATATAAACTACATTTTGTTAATATTTTCTGATATAATTTGTTGATAAAAGATAGAAAATAGTTGTCCAAAATTTGAGGCTTAATAATTAAGTTTAACCTTTTATATTGATCTTTAAATTAAAGTAAAATAGACATTTTGTAGAAACAAAAAATGAATTTTTAACTGTAACTATTTTTAAGTTGATTTTATCACTATGAAATTGCAAATAATAGGTAGATAATTTTACCTTTATATATATACATTCTAAATTTATAAAATGGTGTAATTAATATGACGTATGACATATAGTTATTCAATTAATTGTAAAGATAAAGAAACAGAACTTTAAAATTACAATTGACTACTCGGCTTAAAATTCTAAAATAAATAACCAAATTATGAGATAATTTTCTATGGACAATTAAATGAAATATTGTGTATAATAGAATTTTTTTTATAATTTGTTGTCTTTTATCATTATATACTCAACAACTGATTTGTTCTAAATCAAAAGATATAAAAATTTGATATTTTTACATTTTAAGATTTTACAATTTGGCTGCTGATTACACTTTAACAATAATTCATTAAAATTTTTTTTATCTTATCCTTCACTGAATAAATAAAAAATTGTATTCTTGTACAATTTCAATAGTATTTCCTTATTGTACATGAAATCTAAAGCAACTTTTGTAAGCATAAATGTATATACTTCCATGCACTGAAGGGTTAAAGAAATTAATTAACATTTGATGTAATGCAAATTAAAATGTGACAGAATTTTCAAAATATGATGAAAATATAAAATTAAATAAAAATATTTTTTTCAAATAAAGTATATTAAAACATCAAAAGTATTCTGTGATAAAATGTTGGCATAATCAATTTGGTTTTAATATTAATATTTTTCAATAATCTTAACCAATAAAATTTGAATTAAGGAAAATTTGATTCTTTAGGTTTTTTAGATACAATATACGTTTTCAAGACAATCTATCCAAAGATTTAATTACAATTTTATAATTTAAAAATTAGAAATATTATATTAAAAATATTCGAAATCATCGAAAGACCAAATCTCAATTTTCATGACATTTTTTTACATTTTATACTAGTTATCACCGAAATGTGATTGTCTCTAATAAGAACGAATAATTTACAGATAAAAGTTAAAAATACATCAAACTCTAATTATAAAAATCTGTAACCTATACAATACAATTATTTTTAATTCTTTAGCTTTAATTTGATAACTAAAAATATCGTGGTAAAAATGTTTACCTTTTATGGATTTTCCTAACTTATATTGTGTATATGCATATGAGTCAAACAGTATAGTTACAGGCAGAGACGTATTTATAGATAAAGTTTTATTGCTGCCTCTACATACCCCCAACAATATTTTGTATATTATACATTATGTTTACAAAAAAATTTGGCCACCCCTTAATTCCACAAAAATACCTGCCACTCAGGTTAATGGTGTACTTTACATTTTAAAACAGTGATAAACGCTGTCACTATTTTTTTCAGAAGCGATTTTTTTCAACATACGTTAAATTCGTTCCAAGTTGAAGACATTACTCTCAAATGACTTCAAATTTCAATAGTTATAGATTTTTATTACTGTATCACCTCAGTGTGCTTAGTTTTTGTAATTTCAAATAATTGTATAATTTCAAAATAGCCAATTTTTAGCATTTTTCTTATAAAAATTTTCAATGTGTTGTAAATAGTTACTTATCCTAAAATTGTTATCAACAAATAGCTAAATAATTTAAACATTAAAAAGAATTTTAATTGCAAAAAAGTTGTGTTATTTAAAACAAATAATAAAAAAATATGATTATAACGTAGTTTAAAAGTATGCTTACATAAATTATTTAAAAAAATCTCAGCACAATGAGGCGGCGGCACAATGGGGATGCAGAGTAGTATTTAATTATTATTAGTAGTAAATTATTTATTTTTTGATTATAATAATAATTGGAAAATTCTTATAACTACAAGAACATTTTCAAAAATTAAAAATAACATATTTTTTTTATACAAATTACGATTGTTTTATAATTTATCGGCCTATTTCTTATAGTAAAATAATCTTCGGCACAATTATTTTTAATAGTACCCTTCAAGAGTTTTGATTTTATAAAGGTAAAAGGTGTTAGTCGTTTCAAAACATTTCTAAAAATATGAAAGTTGATAATTTTGATGAACAGATATATAAAAAAAAACGCACATCATGGTAAAAACTTCTTGAAACTCACGGTCACTTAAGTCACAATTAATTAAATACAGACCTTATTTTTTGATACCGAACGTTAATTTTTAATGGTAGGTAATTTTTTATAATTGTTATTATTTAACGATACTTATGTAAAATTACATTTTTGTAAATATGCTATTATTTCTATAAAATTGTATTACATTTTTTATAACAATACTTTTTAATACAAAGTCACAATTCTGGCAATTTATTCAAAGATAACAATTTTTACCCCGTATAATAATAATTAAACTATTACAAAGTTATAATTATTATAATTAGAAAATGTCTTGTTTTTAACCTTTATATTGTTTTGAATGATATACAGTCATTAATCAGAAACTAAACAAAAATGTAAAAGAGAATAACGAGGCACTTATAAAATCATTCCATATTTAAACGGTAAAAGTTTTTGCTATATAGTATATCAAATTGAGAAAAAATCGTTTTTTTTTTTTATCCTGAATATTTACTATCTACACAATATAATTGTATAATAAGTAAATGCGATATTAAAAAGATAAAGAGATGTCCCATTGGTCATATCACTAAAAACATAAAAGTAAATATAATGGACTTATCAAACTCAGCTGGTAACTCATCGTGTCTCAGTGTAAAGGTTTTGGAAATCGATTCTGTTGTAATGGGTTTTGTATATTTTCCTATTTTTTCTGATACAAGTTTTGGTTTTTAGACAGAATATTAAGCATGAAATAATAATACAAGCTTGGTTTTGGTTCCAAAAATAAATTAAATTACTAATTGAAGATGTTTATTTTATATAAACAGAGTGAATGATTTATCATCAACATTATGAAGTAATAATTTTGAAAAAATTGTTTTTGTTTATTTAAGTAGTTTAATTTATTAATTAGATAATGAGTATCTAAGAACGAAAAAGCTTGTTGTTAAAATACAATATTTGGAATTTTACTTGTATTGCGTTTTTTTTTTTTTTTGTTGTAATATTATTGAATTTTGATACTTCTGATCAACAATAGAAAATCGTGTATATTTACAGTTTTTTTGTGCTTTTCGAATAGATAATCCTTTTAAAAGTAAATCTCTTGTGGTTTTTACGATCAAAAGATAAGGAATGATCTTACGGAGATAAAAAATTAGTCAAATTTGGGTTCTCAATTATACTAGATGTTATAAGCTAATCAACTTGCAATAAGTAAGTCATAGATCACCTAGATGAACTTGTACCAGTACTCTGTTCTTGCTGATGTTAATAGCCATAACTTTTAGTAGTACAAAGAGTGCCTTAGGTTTGGGCTGGAGTTTCCCTCTGTAAAAGATTAATATTTAGAAGAGTTCTATTAATTAAACTCCACAGGAACGAGTTGGTGATATTAATTAATTGAATACTCGGAGTATATGTTCAAATACTTAATAATTTGATATTTGGATGCCTTTCGTAATTATAACACTAAGGAGCCAAAATAGAAAAAAGTTGAAATTGGGTTGGGTTAAAATAAATTTTCTTTAACATTAATGCTAAAAACAAAAGCAAAATAAGCTTAATGACACAGTGTATCGTAAAATAAACATAAATCAAATTGGGAACTAAAAATATTTGTGTGTGAAATGATAAATTACATGGCGTTCAAAAGTATAATTTTTTTAATTTTTCGTATTCATTGATAATTGATTTGGCATGGGATTTCTCTGAACACATTTTTCTAACGCGTGTAAAACTATTGATTATTGAAATCTATTGAGTTGGACAAAAATAATAATTAAGTAATGAAGTTGTAAGTTTTTACAGGCTAATAACTTTTTGCGGCAGTGCTTCTGTTATCCTTTTGTACGTGACTTTGCCTTGCGAATAGGAAAATATAAGCAATCGAATATTTCTGTGATTAAACATCACACAACTACACAAAACAATGTATTTTGGAGTGTGCGTAGCGTTTGAAACTTTGAGTAATATGCATTTTCTACACGTTTTCCGATCAAATTTAAATCTTAATTTAGACACTTACGAAAGTTTTTAAACATTTATTTGTCTAGATAGAATAAGACACGTAGTTAAATATGTACGTTTACGTATTTTATACGAGATGAATTCGACGATTAAGTCATAAATCTTTGCTCAAACATTTGTACTATTAACCTAAGTCTGTTTTCAAGAGATAATGGTAATTCAAATGATCAGTCGGAGGATTAAACTCAATGAACCTTTTTTCTAAGTTTCTTAAACTTTGGACAGTTATAAACTAGAGTGTTTTTTATAACAGATAATGAAGTCCGTTTATGTATTTGAAAACATTTTTGTTGGGGGTAAATTATTTCAAGTCAGTATTTCATTTGTTTTAATTAGAAAATTTTCTTACATCATCATCTATATGAGATATTTTATGCAGTTTAAAAATAAACTATTCATTTTTTATTAATAAAAGGCTTTTACTGAAATTTGTAATTACCATAGTAACAAATATTTTGAATTTAAGTCATATAAGAGTGGTATCAAACACATACATGTATAATTATTTAAATATTCTTTTTCGTTTATGTAAAAATAAACCAGTGACTAAAATCATATCAAATGAAAGAACATTTTTTAAAATACTTTTGATGATATTAAAATATGATAACTACGGTAATATTGTAATGTAATTAAATCAGAGATCCATTTTTTTTACGTTTCATAAGCTCATTATTAATATAATTATTAAGTGGCCTCCCCAAAGGAGAAGGGTTTTTAACCATTGATACCCTGACACGGTTGGTTAGTCCGTCACCGGAGAAAAGGAAGTCGATTATCGAACTGATCTCTCCCTCGGCAAGTGAAGACGTCAGTGACCGAGTGTCGAACCCGAGACAGTGTGTGTCAAGCACTGTCGCTATACTGACTCGGCCTGACAATCCCATAAAAAAAAATAAAATAAAAACATTCAACTGGTTCATTCAAGAAATTAATTGTAACAAAAAAAAATCAAAAGCTCTTTACTGAAAAATATTCTCTGGTAAAATCAACAAACGCATTATCAATAACGTCCAATATACTTTTTGTTAAATGAATCATTTCATGTTTGTTAAAATAATAAAGCATTGATCAAATTCAAAAATATTTTGTTATATCCATAAAAAATTGTTTTAATTAATAAAAAATGCTATTTTTTATCAATAAAAAAAAATTTGTTGAATTTCACTAAAGAATTTTTTTAGTGTAGAAAAGTTTTGTAGTAAGTACCATATTCGGAATTAAAATGTGTTATATAAATTTTTAACAATTTTCTCATAAAAATGTTAATTTTTTAAAATTGTATGGTAGCAAATAATCTCAAAGTGTATAATTAAAATAATAAGAATAATTTTAGTTGAACTTAATTTCTATTGTTACTTGTTTATTATTTTTTTTAACATTATTATGCCAATTTATAAACTTATTAATCTCTAGGCAGTATTTATTTAATACTTTATTGTAAATGTTAGCATAGGTGTTATCGTCCAACGCAGTAAATAAAACGGCCAAAACGAAATAAAACGAGCTGAGACATTTGTATAAGTTATACTTTATAGTTTTGATTAAGTAAAAAAAAAGTTGGTTTAACTGAATTCACTGAAAGTAAATACTACTACAATACTTTTTAGCTTTGCTACGGTACTCAAACGTAATTTGTGAAAAAAAATCCATTGATGTTGATCTTGTGAACGATCAAAATACTAAATTAAGTTTAATGTCAAATACAATGCTATAATCATTATTAAAAATTTAGATAGTTCATTAATGTTTACTTACTGCGTATGTAAATAATAGGTTTCATTTTAATGATTTAATGTTTTTAAGTCCCAAAATATCACTTTTTAGATGTTTTTTAATCTTTTTTTAAGATTCCTTTAAACAACTGGTTATATTTTGTTGTTGTATTTTGTATTTAAAAATAAATGAAAATATTGCTTATTGAAGCAAGTTTTTATTTGATTATGCAATCATAGATTAATTAATAAGAATATTAAATACTGATAAGTTTTTATGTTTTAGCGCTTCAAAACATCACAGCGTACTGTGTTTTAAACAAACACCCACATACATATATCTGTCAAAATATTAATAAAATAAATATAAGAACCTAATAGTAATTTGTATTGCTTACAAAAAGGTTTGCTAATTAAAAACAAATTAAAAAGTTAGTTTAAATAGCTTTTATCATGATGTAAGGATATTTAAACCTTACACAATCTTCCCTCCATGTGACGACTTAATTCTTTCTTGCAGTTTTTGGTTTAGGGTCATTCATAAAAACCTCCATTGCTCTTTCAAATGCAATGATTTTAATAAACTAACTTAATCAATTCAGATAATTGTTTATCCTTAACTATTGATAGCTGATAACTTAACCCCTAATATATTAACTGAATCGCATAATCCAAACACAACTAGGTAACTTAAAATAAAAAATCGTTTAGTATATAAACACGAGATCAAATCATTCATTAAGAATTTAGTATTAATTAATATTATTAATTATTTTATTATTTTTGAATACTCCACTAGAAAATAAAGCACTATTAAAGAAGATATTATATTAGATTAAGAGTTATAGCAGACATATTCTCTCGATGGTCAGTGTAAGTTGGTAAACTATTACTGAGTAAAGTTGTGCAACTCTGTCAAAAACAGTGTTTCTAAAGTAACACATTTTAAGACGAGACTAGTGTATTTTCTAGTTATTTTTCTTGAAGAACGTTACAATTTGAAAAATATCTTGTGTTTGATAAATTTTTTGTGTAATACTCCTGCAACAAGTAGAACAAATAATTAATTATGATAAAAATAAGTAAGTGAATTCCTATTAAATTAACAATTTATAGCAACAACAGCAGTAAAAAAAATATACAAAATTGAAGTAATTTGTTTGTTTAAAAACCAATTCAACCTTTAAACTAATGTCAGCGAATTCAAATTATACAATTGATTCTTCTTGTATCGAACGTTTTGAAGTTATAATTATCTCGAATAACTTTGAAATATTTTGATTTGTTTGTAATATTTATATCTTATCATTACACTCAAAAGTTTGATTTTTTTTTTTTCAAAAAATAAATATTTTGGTTGATTTAAGAAATAATAAAATTAACTTTACTAAATTTGCTTATAAGTTTTGGTGTAGTTAAAGATTTACTAGAAAATGACAAAACAATCTAAATTACTTGTAAAAACGGGTAATTTTTGTAAATCGATAGAACGTGGACGAATTTTATTAAAAATCATTTAAAACATCAATAATAACTCAAGTAAAGATGATCGGAAAAAAAAAGTTGTTAAAATTTCCATACATTTGAAAACATTTATATATTTTATTGCGACTTTTTAGAGATTTTTACATTCTTTTTGGAGACCCAAAAAGGTCATTAGTGGGAGGGAGGATTTATCTCAATTCAGTTAATTTACAATTTTGAGTAATGTGTAAAAAAAAATATATGAAATTTATGGCGTTAAAAATAATGTATTAAATTATATAAAAATTATTTAAATTATTGGAAGTAAATTGTATGAGTTATAATTATAAATAAAAAAAATAAAAAATATAATGTCATAGATTTATTAATAATTGTAATAACTAGTACCTTTATTATTATAAAGGAATCATTACTTAGTTTAGGAGTTAGGTGTTTCGCAGTAGATTATTTATTGGCCGTCATAGCGCTGGTGTTCAGTTATGCAGTTTGTTGATTCCCAGATGGGTGACCATTACAATGTTCTATCAAATCGTAATGTAGATATGATCACAAATATTTGCGATAGAGGCTAAGAAGATGAATAATTAATTAGTTTTCAACCCTAACTAATGGCGTATTTTTAGGTTATTCTACTTTTGCTTAATCAATTGAGTATTTCAAAACTAATCATCTATTATTTACATAATGCGAAACATTGAACATAGAAACATAGAAAAATAGAACTTTTGAATTTGTTTTCTTTGGTCCTCGTTAACGAAATAAATGAACTACCCCTTGTAATGATTTTAAAAATCGTTTCGATATATGGTAAATAAAATTAGCATAAGTTGACTACAATGTTGTGTCGCAAATCAGACTAACAAAAAAGGTGTCGTATTCATACATAGCAGATAAAAGTATAATAGTATAAGGAGTACGTTTATTTTCCTACCATAGTTTTTGTGTGGTTGTTTAAACTGTTCATTGGGGAATTGTATCACGTAGGACGGTCAACCGCCATAGATAACACACACGTTTTGTTTGTACCAATGCACAAGGACTACACAAAGTAATTCAAACGTATAATTGAAAACAGCTCGTAAAAAAAGAATTAAATATTACCAAAAATAAATCTAAGCCAGTTTTTGTTTATCTAGTCAAGTAAAATGGAATCTATTTTAGGTCATGCATTAAACCGTCATTGTTGACTATTACAGTGGCCGTCTAATAAAGCTGCAATGACAATGTGAGTAAAGAGGAGAAATGGTTTGAATAAATCTGCAGGTTAAATAACCTAAAGATGATAAAAAAAACGCGTTTTTTTTTTTGTAGAGTTTATTAATTAAATTGTCGTTATATGCCGTCANCGCGTTTTTTTTTTTGTAGAGTTTATTAATTAAATTGTCGTTATTTGCCGTCAAAGGCGTAAATTTATGAAAACATTTGGGGAGATAAATTAATTATATTCCTTATCCTAAATTGTTTTGTATAAAAATTCTTTTAAATTTTATTAATTATGGGGGCCAAAACAGCTTTTGGGTGTCTAAGCCCTCCTGCAATCTACGTCTGTGCATCCCACTGACTGTAAATTATTTTCAATTTCAATTATATTTTCATCAATCATATTTGCAAAATTTCATATCTAACTAAAATATTAAAATAAGTTAATTATAAAATTATAATACAAGGAGAAAAAATTACGAAAACTTTGTCAGATTTTTGTGGACTTATAGTTTTGTTGACGAACTGCTCTGTATCACAATACTTACCTGTTGATCGTGAAACCAAATCAACAATTTGTACTTGAACAGTAAAATTGGCAATAAACGTTTAATACATTATTTATATGTGTATTTTACTAATCATGGAAAAACTTTTGTAACAGTTATTTGATAAGCTAACTCAGTAGCTGGTTGTGTATGAGCAAAATTGTCAAAGAAAATATATTATTTTGGGTCTATTGTGGGCTTATAGTTTCAATTCATAGTTTTGATCTATGTTATTTTTATATATTTTTTTCTCTAAAAATATTTTTACCTAGTCTAATAGCTTTGAATAAATAAATAAAATTTTTTTTTCAGCAGATTTAGATCATGCCATATAAAATCAATGTGGTCCTCATTATGTTGGCCATAGTGGGGGCCGTACTGGCCGATTTATCAATGAACCGGCGTGCAAGCATGGGTTTTATGGGAATGAGGGGTAAAAAGGATCAAGAATCCGGTGGAAATAGTGATGATACATCAGCAGGGCTAGAGCTCGACAAAAGATCTTTTTCGACATTACTCTTTAGGAGACCAATGTTCAACGGGGGAAGATCGGCAGCAGTGGCTGCGGCTGCAGCAGCGGCGAATTCCGCGGAAGGTTTTAAAAGAGCCATGGGCTTTGTCGGTATGCGAGGTAAAAAAGAATACTCCAAAGGATCGGCCGGTTTTTTTGGTATGCGTGGTAAAAAAGTGCCTTCGGAAGCATTCTTTGGAGTAAGGGGTAAAAAATGGGCCAATATGGATACTAGTGATGATGAGCAGACCATAATTGCTTTACATAAAATACTCAACAATATGCAAACAGATGGAGGTATATATATATAACCAAAATTATTCAACTGCACTTAATGAACTCAAATAAAATTTAAAAATCCGCTGTTTTAATGACAATATTACTATGAATGCATTGAAAATGATTCATTTATCGTGAACCACTTAAATAATAAAAAAATAATAATATTGGAAATTTTTTGGTTCTCTTTAAAATACATGTTTTACTTAATTTATCAATCCTAAAGTAATTTTTTAATTATCCCTCATACCTAATAAGGGTGTCAACTTTAATTAATAATCTAATTATGAAAATGACTTGTCGAGAACAACCTTAAGACTAGTATGTAAGAAATTATTAACATTTTATAGTGATGGCTAAAGGTGAGACAAGGTACTATTATTTTTATTCATAGACATTTCCCAACCCGAGTATAATAGTGATAAATTTATAATAGTATAATAAATGTATAAAGGGTGAACTTAAAAATATTTTATGATTGTTAAAATGAGAAAAAACATGTATCTAAAAGAAAACAATTAAATATTCTCAGTATTACTTTTATCTTTTGATTAATTAAGTGGTCCATAATAAATTAACTACCCTTTATATGTATAGATTAAATAAAATATGTTTTGACAGTTTAATTTTATTTTGTTTCAGAACGAAATTATGTGGTAACAAAATTTGACGAAGAAAAGGAAATACGTTAATTTAAATTTTAGATTATACCGTAGCACCATTTTAATATTATGAGTTAAAATTCTTTACTTACTACTATTTAAATTAACTTATTTTATAGTAGTTAATATGAATTTAAAATAAACACAATTGTATAAAGAAATGCATATTTTAAAACATTGTTTGTCTACGTGTTGAGTTGATTATTGATTATTTTATGTATTTAATTTAAATTTTAACGCTATAAAATATGAATATAAATATATAATTTTATTGATTATTTTAATTATTGACTATAATTATACGATAATGATTGTTTCTAATGTTTCCTAATTTCTAATGAGAGTATTATTTAAAATTTTAATTAAATTTATAAATGCAAAGGTGCATTATTATGACATATGTGTAATATTATTTATAACAAATGATTTTTTTTCAGATACCCAGTGCATATTTTTTATACGTGTACACATGTAGTTTAAAAGATATGCTATCAATAAATTGAAGTTGTTAGGGAAATTATAATTATATAAAATAATAATAACCTACATTAAATTACACCAGTCAATATAAATTCTAGCTCAGGCAGTTAAATATTGGATTTTAATAACTTATACATTAATAATAACGAGAATAAAATTTTACTTTAAAAAGTTTAATTTGTCACTATAATAATAATAAAATAACGAATTTTATAAAAATTTCCTTTTTGTTTTGGGCTTTTATTAATTGAAAAATATTTAAAATAATTTTTTAGTTTTAAATAATGATTGGGTATATAATATTTAAAAATATAAGACTACATTATTATTAACAAAATAATCAAGTTTCTCTTATAAACTATATGGAGTTAAATTAGTTCTCAAATAAAAAAAATGCCAACATTCCTTAATTTTATTAAATCTAATAACAAATTTTAAAATTAACCAAAACACAATCAAATATTTATTAATTCTTATACTATCATATACAGAGTGATTCTCATAACGATAGATGTTTGATAATGAGTGGCAATACTGCTGAGTGAACAGCCTTCCTTATCAACAGCCGTTGGATTCAAGTTTTTAAAAAAATAGTTATGTTTGTTTTCACAAATAGTTTTAGTTGTATCAATTGAAACATTTTTGTCGTTTGTGTTTAATAAAGTTTGTTTTTCTGATTAAGTATATAAAAAATAATTGTTGCGTATAATTAAGCATCGTTGTATAAACATTGTTCATTTTATTATACATTGTTAGTGAGATTCATTGACTACAGTTTACTGTAAATATTAAGGAGAGTCTTGCTGGGGTTAGAAATTCCGCTAAAGGATTCCATAACGTATATGGGCCTCATCATAGGCATGCACATTACTCATGCCTTTCTGATTTCCATGACTTAGAAAGTCATGGAAATCTTGGGGGGGCTCATGCTCAATCAAAGGGGGCCGAGGGAGATGCGGACCAGACTCTTAGTTAGTGTCGTACATTCGGTCCTCCTGTCCGAGTACAAAGTTTGGGCGGATAATATTGTATATTACCAAAAACAGAAGCATTCCCTAGGGCGCAGAGGGAGAACCTCTACATTGTACATACCATTTATAAAATTTTACCTCAGCATTTGTTAGTATTACATTTGTAAAAGTCATTAAAGTAATTATCAATTTAGTATTATTATTCTATATAAGATCAAGGCGGTGATGTGATTTATGTTAATTATATGATCAATAAACAATTCATGTCAAAGTTAAAAATCTGCAGGTAAAAAAATTACTATAGTATTTATGTGTCATTTAATAGTTCCAGTCACACAGTTGATATTTGAATATTATTTAAATAAGTAATTCTTTTAGTTGTACATTTAACTATTGTCAATATTGTGCCAAAAAAGCAAATTATTACTTAAAATATAATTATTTGTGAAAATTTATTTAATTTCATTGTTTTATTAAAACACACCTAATTGTGATACAACGTCCTGGTATTACAATTTATTAATCACCTTTAACTGACGCTCCTTATTGTCTCTGTGTAAGTGTTCAAAAGTAATGTGTGTAGCCCGGTCAAGTTTCACGTAGCTTATCATTACCCACCCCTTCTCGCCCCTTGACCTACGACATAGTAGTTGTAGGTGTACTATCAGCACCTAAGTTCTTGTACGGTGGCCGACCGTTGAGTCCGATGACTCGTTGTGTGGCGTAATTTCGTTGGTTTGGTATCGGTCTGTATAAGCGAAAACCCTATCGTATATTTTATTGAATACTCTCTTCATATTTGGAGATGATATTCACACACCTGTGGCGTATCTCTTATTTCCGGTCAATTAGTACCTAGCTCAGAAACAATCGCAAGACGCATGATTATTAACGTCTGCCCAGAAGGATTTGTTGTGGGGCATTCAAAGGATTGTAACACTAAGCAAGCGGTGCAAGTGCCAGATAGCTGGTTGATGTTATTCTTTTCTTTATGTTAATGTTCTTACTATATGTAATTGCGTAATAGAATCATGTCATTAGAAAAATTATAGTAAATTGTCTTTAAATTTTATTATTTGAGTGTCAAGTAAAACACCCAGCCCGTCATTTATATAGTTAATTAAGTTAACGTTATTGTAAAGTATTGAAAGGTTGCTCTGGGACCTAGAATTAAACTACATAATTTTTTAGTTAGTGTGATAGGATTGCTCACTCCTAGGGCACATATACTAGCCATTCGATGTTTTTTAAAATAATTATTATGTTAAGAAAAGTATTTGTTAATTAGTTTTTAAGCAGTTATTATTAGTATTCATTCCTTATACTTTATCAGGGTGTTAACTTAATTTTTTCAAATGGCAATATACAAATATTTCGTATTTGATTTTGTAAAATGATTATGTAACATACAAACAAATGTTCTATGATGTGGCCATAATAAACCTATTTTTTATAGAATTCTTTTTTAAAGGTAGCTTTAATCTATTGTAGACTTATTGAAACAGAAATTTAACATTAAAATATAAACTAAAAAAATTTTTATTATTTTATGAATTTGTTAAAGCTTTCAAAGATTTTTGTATTATTTGAAATGTTTACAAATGTATCCATTTCTCCAGTTTTTGGCTGACGTTTCGGACTCGTTCAAAATCCATCTTCGGACCGATAACAACTAAATCGTAGTTGTACTTACACTGTCAGCTTGGTTTGTTAATAGTTTGTTTTTATATTGACTGATAATTGATAACGTCGATATTGATTATTTATTTGTTGTTTATTAATATTTTTGCCTAGTGNTTTCGGACTCGTTCAAAATCCATCTTCGGACCGATAACAACTAAATCGTAGTTGTACTTACACTGTCAGCTTGGTTTGTTAATAGTTTGTTTTTATATTGACTGATAATTGATAACGTCGATATTGATTATTTATTTGTTGTTTATTAATATTTTTGCCTAGTGTGTGATTAGTAACCAAGTAAAGCTAATTTTCCATCCAACTTATTTGACAAATGAGTTTCTTTGAACCTTACTATTAATCTCAAATAAACTCAAAATTATTTTCTAATTGTATTTTAATATCGAAATATTTCTAAAGAGATAAAAATTAATTTAGACCTCAAAAAAATTTAGTTAAAACTGCATCTATGGTATATGATTATTTGTTATGTACAATTGACTCTTTAAAATTGTGTTAATCAAATTCAAACATTTTTAAGAAGTCATTCAGAATATTTATTCTAAAACTGACTTTTGTTAATTATACTATAGTCTATTAAAATTGCAGACTTTGAAAATGTAATAACATTTTTCATAGTAACACTTAATTTTTATCAATGATGCCATAGAATGGATTGATAATATTTATTTTTAAGTAAAATTTATTTTATCTAAAAATACATTACATTACTTACAAAATTTACTTTAAAACTCACAATTATCAGTTTTATTAGTGATGGGTCAATCCATTCCTACTATGGGTCAATCCATTCCAAATCATCCAGAAGTGGTTGCATCACTACTTCATTTTTTTCTTAAATTTTCAGGGTTTATTCTTTATGCTGTAATTAGATTAAAACAATTTTTTTTTTATGACCTTCCCACTTTTATGGCTATTTTAATGTAAAAAACCCAGCACAGGGGAGTGGCGGCACAGTGGTGACGTGGTATAGTTGGATCAAGTATAATGATATCTGACAGTGATTAAAATCACTATAAAAAAAAACGCTTCGATGCAAATCTTTAGATAGTGTTTAATTTTAAAAAATTGGTGGATTATTCCAAAAGCTTCATGATCTGCTAGTTCCTTATTAATATCCTGATTAAGATATAGTATGTCAAATGAAAAAGAGATTATTAAAAAATATTATTTCTCATAAAAAATTGTATTGATCCATATATTTTTCAAAAAGTTATAGCATAATAAAGTAAAAAATTTAAATTATAAAATCGAGAATTTTCACACAAAAATAGCATTCGGAAGCCATTTTCACTATGAAGACAAGTCCTGAGGTCAAATTTTTTTTTTCAAATTAAAGGATATTACATTAGCTTTAATTTAAGATATATATAAAAGTGTCAGACTTTCTGGAACATTTTCAAAAATTAAGTTGAAAAAGTTAATTTTTTGTGAAAAAGTTGTCATTTTAAATCCTCCCCTGTGGGCAGATAAAGGGTCAAATTTACAAAAAAAATATACCAAATGATAGGTAAGGACATCAAGCATCTATATAAAAAAAATTATATTGATATGTTCATTTTTGAAAAAGTTACGGCAGTTTTTAGTAAAAAAATTGAAAAAATTAGCGATTTTTAAATTTGTAATTTTTTTGGAGGTTTCCCCCATTTACGGGGAACGAGTGAAATTTTTTTCAAATTTTGAGGGTAATGTCTTCAACTAGATACGATTTGTGATCTTTTGACGTATCGTT